>NC_083767.1:2325044-2350044 GCF_963514075.1 Conger conger
GTGGCTCTGACTGGGGGCGGTTCCCATGGTTACAGCCCTGTGGTATACCCCTGCAGGCTCAGCACATGTGCTCACGGAAGAAGAGGCCAAGACCCACTCCATTCACGAAGTGGTGATGCCCCTGCCTGGATTCGATGTTATTTACCCCACACACCACGGTGAGTTACCCCCTCTTTAATATCCCCCTCACCACAGTGTTTTACTCCCTGTTTTATACCTCCCTGAGCACAGTAAGTTACCCCCTCTAATGCCCCACAGGGTGGTAATGGTCTCCTTTTACAGTGGGGAGGGTTATGGGTAATGGTGTTCTTACATTGGAGGTGGATTATGGGTAATGTTGTCCTTCTTTTGCAGTGGGGGTGGATTATCTGTAATGGTGTTCTTCTCTTGCAGTGGGGAAGGTTATGGGTAATGGTGTCCTCCTCTTGCAGTGGTGTTGGATTATGGGTAATGGTGTTCTCTTGCAGTGGGGCAGGGCTACAGGGAGATGCTGAAGGCTGATGACCTGGACATAGATAACATGCGGCACAAAGTGCGGGAATACTCGCTGGCTGGAGCCTATCGACGCATCCTCATACGACCCAAAGACGTCAGCTGGTCAGTACTGCGCGTGCGTGCGTGCGTGCGTGTGTGTGTGAGAGAGAGAGAGAGAGTGTGTGACAGTGTGTGTGTGTGTGTCTGTCTGTCTGTCTGTCTGTCTGTCTGTGAGTGCGTGCTTACAGTTCATTTGGCAGTTTTTTACAGCGTTTGTGGAATTTGCACTCTTGAGTTGTCTGTTCTTACTGAAATAAATTTCTACTGATTAACTGGCTTCTCTCTCTCTCTCCCTCACTTCTCTCTCACCCATCTCCCTCCCTCTCTCTCTTTTCTCCCTCCTCTCAGGGAGGTGATAAACTATGATGATCCCCGGATCTCTCTGGTTCACACTGATCTGGAGAAGCTTGAGAATAAACCTCCTCCTGTCTTCCCTAAAGGTCAGTTTTACAAGCCTGCAGTTACATCTCTTCCTCTCTCCCCCTCTCCCCCTCTCCCCCTCTCCCCCTCTCCCCCTCTCCCTCTCTCCCTCTCTCTCTCCTCTGTGCTGATCTCTCGCTCCTCTCTTTCCCTCAGAGGGGCAGTACCGGGCCCTGAGGATGGAGTTCTCTCTCCCCTCCTCCACCTACGCCACCATGGCCATCCGGGAGGTGCTGAAAATGGACACCAGCATCAAGAACCAGACGCGGCTCAACACCACCTGGCTCAACTGAGATACTCACCACATACACACACGCTCACACGCACATGCGCATGCACACGCACGCACACGCAAGCACACGCACATGCGCACGCACACACACGCACACACGCACACATATACATGGGCACAGCTCAACGCAACTGGCTCAACGCATGCACACACGTACAAAAATACACACACACACATACTCAGACTCCCACTCACACATAGCACGTCCAGAATCACACACACTCACACACACTCAAACACACTCACACACACAAACACATACATACACTCACCCACACACACACACACATACATACACTCACACACACACACACACACATACATGGGCACAGCTCAGTGCACCTGGCTGAACGCATGCACACACACACACACACACACACACACACACACACACACACAGACAGACACACATACACATATATATACATGGGCACAACTCAACACACCTGGCTAAACGCATGCGCACATACACACACAGACGCACAGTCGCACACACACACATATACATGGGCACAGCTCAACGCAACTGGCTCAATGCATGCACACACACGTACAGAAATACACACACACATACTCACAGACTCCCACTCACACAGCACGTCCAGAAACACACATACACTCACACACACACACACACACACACACTCACACACAGACAGACACACATACACACTCAAACACACAGACACACACACACACACACACACACACACACACACAGACACACACACACACACACACAGACAGACACACACACACACACTCTAAGGGTGTTCCCTGCACTCACCCGTAGCACAATGTCACAGCAACACCTACCCTTCAACTTTGTTTTTCTTTATTTTTTTAATATCAAATCATTGTTTTATTGTATACGTTTGAGCTTTACTACTGTAGAGCGTTTGATAAGTCTTGATTTAGATTTTTTACAGCATCTGTGTCAGTTCTCGGGAGTCTTCCATCAAGGATTCCTGGCTGTGGGGGTCTTTGCTAAGGTCTAAAACGCAGTGGATTCCTTACAGACTCACTTCTAGGAGAAATTCAATGAGTTGCAGAAATTAATAGAAGTTCTGATACTGGTTTTTAAACAAATGTGCTATTTAATGTTGCTTTGTTGCTGTCTGACTTTATTGAATTAAAAATGCCACATTGGAAGATGTCCCGAGTTATATTTATTTTGAGTGTTCGTGGATATGGGCGTGTGTGTTTGAGTGTACATATCATTATCATTATTTTTACACAATATTTCTCCGTAGTTTAGGGCTAGTCTGAGTGAAGTGCAGCCGTGAATATGGGCGCATAATCAGAACATTTTAACTGCTTTTAATCTAAGCTGACATAACACTGCATGCTACGCCTGGAAACAAACGATATGCAATATTTCACGAAGTGGTTTATAACCGTAGATTAATCGGTTTATTGCAGTAGATTAATATTCAACCGTCATCGTATCGACGGTTTAAATGGCACATCTTTCCAATAAGAATTACTGACGTATTCTGGACTATTTGCTTGTTATTCGGTGTGTATCCAGTAGGCAGAGCGCTAGAGCGCTTGTTGACGTGGAGAAGAGAAACATGGCGGCGCCCATGAGCGAACAGGTAGACGGCGGCGATGCGTTGCTCACGCCAGTACTGTCAGACAGCGATTCCGACCCGGTTTCAGAAGATGGGAGACTACCGGAGTATGTGGTTGAGCTGGTGGACGGGGAGATCGGTGGGGACCTGAAATCTCTGAAGAAAGTCGGCTCGCTTCTGGAGAAACTGACCGCGGAAAACAAGCTCCTAGAAGAACAGGTATTAGCATTGTCTAGCATTGGCAAGTCCACCTGGGAACATTCGTATGTTGGCTACCACGCTGAATTACTCCTTGGCAGATCGGTCTTATTCTGGCTGCTTGGGTTTGTGTGTAGTCGGCCAAGTTAGTTCGCTGTTTTGGGCTACCGTGGTCGACAAGAAAATGTGCATAGCTAGGCTAGCAAGCTAATGTGTCAGAAATAGCCAGGCTACTCTTAGCGAAGTCACGAATCTGGGAACGTCCTATCTCCGCGTTGACATTTAGTTAAATCACCTCACATGGAAGATAAAACAGGCAGACCCCGTGTCTCTCCAGGACCACGGTTTTTCCACCCCTGAGCTGCGTTAGGGTCGTTGGCTACAGTCGGCTTTCTTCTGTCGTGTAACATTAGCTACGCAAACTGAGTTGGCTGCAGACATGTTTGCCGAAATATAACATGAAACATTTGAAACAATCTGAAACTCCTCACTTGCATATTCTAGTGTTAAACTCCGATGATGCTGCATATCGCAGGTGGATAATGGGCAGAGACCTGTTCAGGCTTCTCTCCTCCCACTCACACACAATACTCTCAGTTTCTCTGTCTCTGTGTCACTCTTAAGTTCAATACAGTAATGCTTTATTGGCATGACAGTGAATAAACAATATTACCAAAGCAATTAATAATGACACTAAAACCTGATTAACACATATAAGTAACTAAAGGTGAATTTCTGCCCCCCCCTCCCCACCTCCCTCCCCTCCCTCTCTCTCTCTCTCTCTCTCTCCCCCCCCCCCTCCAGGTGTTGACGGTGTCCAGCTCAGTGCCGCTGCGTGTGTCTTCAGCGCTGGCGGGGGCAGAGCGGGCGTGGCAGGGGGCGGAGTCTCTGCTGCACAGGGAGAGGATGCTGTCCAACACGCTGCAGCAGCACCTACAGGGGGCTCAGCCCTGGGCCGACGGGCTGGGGCAGGTCCTGGGGCAGCTCGACACCCTGCAGCGCCACGCCCAGTACCTGCAGTGCCTCGCCCGCATCGAGGAGCTCAGGTACGGGGGGGTGTGTGTGTGTGTGTGTGTGTGTGTGTGTGTCTCCCTGCAGTGACAGCATCCAGCAGTGTCTGATGTGAACTGTGTGTGTGTGTGTGTGTGTGTGTGTGTGTGTGTGTGTGTCTCCCTGCAGTGACAGCATCCAGCAGTGTCTGATGTGAACAGTGTGTGTGTGTGTGTGTGTGTGTGTGTCTCCCTGCAGTGACAGCATCCAGCAGTGTCTGATGGTGAACAGTGTGTGGGAGGCCGTGGGCGCGGTGGACAGCATGGCCTCCCTGGCCCTGGGGCTGCAGGAGTCTGGCTGTGTGCACCTGCAGAGCTTCCTGAGGGAGACGCTGGCCTTCTGGCACAAGATCCTCAAGGACCGGCTCGCTGGGTGAGCAAACCGGGCTCAACCGGGCTCAACCGGGCTCAACCGGGCTCAACCGGGCTCAACCGGGCTCAACCGGGCTCAACCATGCATGGATGTCACACCTGCTATAAGGTTGTCTGAAGTGGAACAGTTTTAATCTGTTAATAAATGTCAAATTTATCTCTCTCTCTCTCTCTCAGTGATCTACAGGAAGTGCTGACTCAGCTGCAGTGGCCCTTCCTGTCTCCCCCGGTGGATTCTCTGTCGCCCCCTGCCAACGCTCAGGAGCTCTGCAGCCAGCTGGAACTCCTCGTGCCCCAGCTCCTGTGTCTGCAGAGCTCGTATCCTTTCAGTGCTCACACACACACACACTATACACACACACACACACACACACACACACACACACACTATACACACACACACACACACACACACTATACACACACACACACACACACACACACACTATACACACACTATACACACACACACACACACACACACACTATACACACACACACACACACACACATACACTATACACACACACATACACTATACACACACTCACACACTATACACACACTCACACACACTCACACTCACACTCACACACACACTCACACACATACACACACACTTACACACTATACACACACTCACACACACACACACACACTATACACACACACACACTCACACACACTCACACACACTCACACACACACACACACACACTACAATGGGCTGAAGAATTATTGGCACCCCTCAACAGCAATGCACAAACAAAAAAAAAATGCACTTAAAAAAACAAAGAATAACGTAATTATAGGGAAAGGTAATACACCAACATGTGCCAAATACTGTACTTTATTAATGTTTCAATGGAAACAACCAAAATCATAACAATCATTTTATAAAAAATAAATTTAAACAAAATCAAGGTTTCAGAATTATTGGCACCCTTCACCTTGTACTTAGTGCAACCACCTCTGGCAAGGATAACAGCATGGAGTCTCTTCCTGTAATTTTTGACAAGATTAAGGAACACATTTGGAGGGATTTTGGACCATTCCTCTTTGCATATCCTTTCAAGATCCTTCACGTTCTTGAGTTTGTGCTTATCAACTGACCTCTTCAACTCAGCCCACAGGTTTTCGATTGGACTGAGGTCTGGTGACTGGCCATTGCAGAACGTTGATTTTGTTGTCACGGAACCATTTCTGTGTGGATCTTGAGGTGTGTTTTGGGTCATTGTCTTGTTGGAAAGTCCACCTACGACCAAGTCCCAGACTTCTGGCAGAGGGAACCAGATTTTCAGCCAAAATTGCCTGATACTTTATTCATTATGCCATCAATCCTAACCAGTGCCCCTGGACCTCTGGAATTAAAACAGCCCCAAAACATGACTGACCCACCACCATATTTCACTGTGGGTATGAGGTGCTTCTCCTTGTATGCATCTCTGTTCCTACGCCAAACATACCGATGCTGTATCTGACCAAAACGTTCAATTTTGGTCTCAGCTGACCAGAAAATCTTGTTCCAGTCATAATGTAAATGACATTTGGCAAACTCCAAGCGCTTTCTTCTGTGTCTTGTGGTCAGAAAAGGCTTTCTTCTGGCAACCCTTCTAATGAGGCTGTGGTTATGGAGGTGGCGTCTGATGGTGCTTTTTGAAACCTGGTGACCCCAAGATGCCACCAAGGCCTGCAATTCTTTCACTGTGATCCTTGGGGATTTTGTTGCTTCTCTCACCATTCTCCTCAGTATCCTGGGGTGCAAGATGCAGTTGCGTTTTCAACAGTTCCATATCTTTTGAACTTTTTTATAATTGCTCTGACAGTGCTCAGTGGTATATTCAATTTTCTTGTAGCCATTACCACGTTTATGAAGGTCTACGACCATCTGCCTCTTTTGAACTGCCAATTCTTTTGTTTTCTTCATGGTGTTGGATGACGAAGGGATATTGCATGTGTGTTACCTCATTTTTGTAGCCTAGTGAAACAGGAAGTGATGTAATCACTCAATACAGTTCCTTAACACATAGATAAACTTAAATAAGTGGAATTTAATACCTGGTTTAATTTTGGTAGGTGTTATTTACAATAATCTTTAAGGGTGCCAATAATTTTTAAACATTGATTTGGAGGAAATTGATTTTTAATTAAATCAGTAAATGATTTTTGTTGGTTCCATTGAAACATTAATATAGCACAGTATTTATCATATGTTGGTATTTCGAATTTGTCTATAAATATATTGTTTAGAATTTTTTTGAGTATTGTTTGTTCATTTTCTGTCAGGGGTGCCAATAATTTAATAACTCATACACACACACTCACACTATACACACACACACACACTCATACACATAGACACTATACACACACACACACACACACACACGCTCACACACACACTCATACACATACACACACTCACACTATACACACACACCCACACACTATACACACACACGCACGCTCACACTATACACACACCCTCATACACATACACACACACACACACACTGAGACATACACACACTCGCACACGCTCACACTATACACACACACCCGCCCACACTCACACTATACACTCACACACACTCACACTATACACACACACTGACACACTCATACACACACACACACACACTTTGTTGTGTACTTTGACCCTCTCAGGGATGACCTCATCTCAGAGAAGAAGCCACACCCCTCCAGGGCGGGCCTGCCTCCAGACACGCCCCTTTCGCTGCCAATCCAGATCATGATCCTCCCCCTCACCAAGAGGTTCCGCTACCACTTCACCGGGAACCGCCAAACCAACTCCCTCAACAAGGTTAGCGCCCTTAGCGCTAAGCTAACTCGCACGTTTCCGTTACAGAATTACCACGATTTGCAGGTTACATTGTTTGGGTGTGGTCTGTCAGCGTTTTCACAAGCCTGTAATAGGTACGTTTCTTGAAAAGGTTGAAAGTGTGTCCTGACGGCACCTGAGCCAGGTGTGTGTGTGTTCCGCAGCCCGAGTGGTACCTGACCCAGGTGCTCATGTGGATGGGGAACAACTCCAAGTTCATGGAGGAGAAGATTCAGCCCATCCTGGACCGGGCTGATGCCAAAATCAACGCAAAGGTACCGTCAGCATGCTGGGGCTCCCCTCGCCTGGTGCCGCCTAGTGCACCAACAGACTCAGTGTGCTCAGCGCCTGTAGTGTGTGCTTAAAGGGGCAGTTCACCAAAACATTCAATTAAAGTATCATCTATCCATCCAGATAGTTTCACTTTTTTTGATTCAGTTCACTGGGATATGTGAATGCAGCAGTGGTATTATATTTGGAAAGATGCATTGCTGTTCAGTTTTTTGAAAATGTGAAAATTTTTCCCCTTTAGCAAGTCAGCTGTCAAAGTTTGTGATGGGTGAAATTGTATTTACAGTAAATGCTCAAATTGTGTCCGGGATTCTATTTGAAGCCGGGCCTCGGATAATAGCCGGGGTAATATTGCCTACCAGTAGGGCTATCAGTCCATGAGCACTAGAAGACATTGTTTCGATTTAACTCAATGAAATAAAAGAGCTCTTCTTAATATTTTATATTGTTGGTTGGTTTAATACTGTTGCCAATGAAAAGTCGTTGTCCTACACCATGGGTCTCCAACACGTTGCTCTCAAGCTACCAGTCGCTTGCTGCCCCCTTCTGAGTAGCTTGCCAAAGGCTGAAGCAGTATACATTTAAACACAATTGTTGCCGCGAGACATTCCAGACTACGAATTTAATAAAAAAAGTAAATCAGGCAAAATAAAAAATTAACTCAATTTAGGCTACTTGGCTACGCAATAAGGTTCCCATGTATTTACAGCACAGCACACGTTCAATGAATGAATGAAAGCGGCTGCCTTGGCTCGCAATAAACAGACGGGTGGAAATCCCGTCACTCTTTCAACTACATAAAACTTAACAGTGAACCATCAAATACCCCCCAGATTTCAGTGCCCATCAGTCCCAACATTTAGCAATAGAATCAAACAGTCCAAAAGTAAATTAAATCCCAAACCAAAGCGAAAATCTTTTGATAGCCTCCAAACAATGCTGCGCCAAACAAAACGCATGTCTCACAATAAAACGCACTTTAGGAAAAAAAGATCCTTAACTATCTACGCTAATTTGTTATTGTTCATGAAGGCGTCTCTGGCAAGTTGTTATTTTATGGATTCTGGACTTGCATGTGATTTATAGTGTTTGAGAATATTTTCAATAAGTCTGTTAAGACTGACACTTTGACTTACCAAACGGTGTTCCTGATTAGCCTACACTAATTGATTTCTGAACGGTTACAGGAAGTGTTGAACAGTGTTGGCCCACTTTAAGTGTAGCCTTTTACTTTATTTCTAAGAATAAAATTCTACAACAGAAGCCTAATAAGAAATAAAGGCCTGCCTCGAATACAAGCCTGCCCCAAATAAAGGCCTGTGCTTTGTGCAGCCTAAGTAAATAAAAGACCCCGGACACGATTTGAGGATTTACGGTAAATGTATATAATGTGCAGTTCTGTCTCCCTCCTGCAGGTGGAGCTGTGCCGCGGGCTCCTCTCCCTGGCGCAGGAGAAGCTGGCCCACGATGCACCGCGGCTGCTGTACGACGACGCTCTCTTCTGCCACCTGGTGGACGAGATCCTGCAGTTCGAGCGGGAGCTGCGCACCACCCACGCGTATCCCAGCATGCTCCCCGGCACCCTGCACATCCTGCTGGACGAGAGCGTCTTCCAGAAGTGGCTCACCGTGGAGCGCAAGAGTGAGTGGGTGCCCCAATAACTCTCCATATGATACCCCAATAACTCTCCATATGATACCCCAATACCTCTCCATACGATACCCCAATAACTCTCCATACCATACCCCAATAACTCTCCATACGATACCCCAATAACTCTCCATACCATACCCCAATAACTCCATACGATACCCCAATACCTCTCCATACCATACCCCAATAACTCTCCATACCATACCCCAATAACTCTCCATACGATACCCCAATAACTCCATACGATACCCCAATAACTCCATACGATACCCCAATACCTCTCCATACGATACCCCAATACCTCTCCATACGATACCCCAATACCTCTCCATACGATACCCCAATAACTCTCCATACCATACCCCAATACCTCTCCATACGGTACCCCAATAACTCCATACCATACCCCAATAACTCCATATGATACCCCAATAACTCTCCATACCATACCCCAATAACTCTCCATACGATACCCCAATACCTCTCCATACGATACCCCAATAACTCCATACCATACCCCAATAACTCCATATGATACCCCAATAACTCTCCATACCATACCCCAATAACTCTCCATACGATACCCCAATACCTCTCCATACGATACCCCAATACCTCTCCATACCATGTCGAGGACCCGGCCCTAGGCCCTCCTGATGAGAGATTGACAGAAGATGGGTTAAGCAGGAATGCATTGTTAACCCCTCGCACACGCCAATGGGGTAGGAGTAAAAGCTCCCGTAAGAGGAAAAGTATATGGTATAAAATAAATGTACAACCGTATATGGATACTGAGGAGTCTGAAGTCAGAGGACTTAGATTCAGGGTTTTAGAGAGCAAGGCAAAAGGCCTGACTGAGGCCATGCGTAGAATGTGTTCTAGCATGACCATGGAAGGGGCTGAACACGCAGAACTGAAAATTGGGGATCCAGGGAGTTTTGCATTCAAGGAGACGATAGATGTGATAACATACTTGGTTGACACGTGTGGGCTGGCTCCTACAGGGGAGGAGCACGAGGCCTGGTTAAAAAAACAGGATGAGAAAGACAATGAAAATAATTGGGAAATCAAAGAGCAGGAGGAGATTGAAAAATGTAAAAGAGATAAGGAAAATGGCATGGACGTCAATACCGAGAAAAAATTAAGAGGCTTCACGGGCCCCTCTGAGGATAACACAAATAATTTATCGAATAGATTTAAAGGACTGACTATAGAGGAGTTGAATGATGAATTACACTCAGCTATTAGCTGGATGACCTTTGTAGACCCCTTAAGGCGCCACAAAAAGGGGCACCTAAAGAGGGTGTTGGGATGGTGGCAGGCTTTAACGTCTGGCTTACATGAAATCAAAGTTTGGAGGAAGTCAAGGAGAGATTATGAAACTGACACAGACACCAGTGATGAATAGGTTCATTAAAAACAACATAAGGGCTAGTGTTTTTCCACTCATATATTAAGATGGGGGAAATTCCCAAACCAGAGGGGCCCATGAAATAAAATATTGGGGACGGTTCTTTAGAGGTATGAGAAAATGACAATTGGAAAAACAGAAATAATTAATATGGTCATTGAAAAACAAGTTATATAAAAGATAAATGTCTTCCTGCTTGACATAATGGGGACACTTTTGTATACAAAAAAGATATATAAGGGATAAGTTTTTAGACCTTAGAGCAGGATCCCAGAATTTGGCTTCAGAAGATATCTACGAGCTGGTGAAGAAAGATCCACGCAGAACAATTATAACCAAGTTGGAGTGGTAATTATAATCTATATTACTTGTAGAAGTAGGAAAAGTAACATATTATAAGTTTACTTTTATATATCTTTTATTTCTTATTAGGATACTATATAAAGTAGAAAAATGTAGAGAAATTATCATATTTAGATAAATATAATATTATAGGAATAGTTTCTTTTTAAACGTCAAGAAGGGGGAGCTATAGGATAAGGCTAAGGCCAAAGAGGATGGATATAGGAAGGGTGTACCTTGATTTTTAAACATCGTGGTGGAAAGGTAATTTAGAAAGAGCTAAGAGGGGTATATGTAACTTGCATGTGATTAGCAAACTGCAAAAGATGATATGTACACTGTAATCTGTACAACTCTATTCTTTTGATTGATTATAATAAAATATATCTTACTATAATCATATGTGACAAAGAGTCTTTAGAGTAAATACATTGAATACAGGACATCGATTACCAGATTTGCATCACACCCTTCACTTCGAGACTGGGCTGGAAGTTCAGTAGAACTTACCAGGGCTCCAGGACGTTCGGAGTACTTGATTTCGTCCCCGAGACACCTCATGGTGAGGTACTGCTCGTGGGAACGTGAGGTCTGAGCTCGGCAACCATACCCCAATAACTCTCCATACCATACCCCAATACCTCTCCATACGATACCCCAATAACTCCATACCATACCCCAATACCTCTCCATACCATACCCCAATACCTCTCCATACCATACCCCAATACCTCTCCATACGATACCCCAATACCTCTCCATACCATACCCCAATAACTCCATACGATACCCCAATAACTCCATACCATACCCCAATAACTCCATATGATACCCCAATACCTCTCCATACGATACCCCAATACCTCTCCATACCATACCCCAATACCTCTCCATACGATACCCCAATACCTCTCCATACCATACCCCAATACCTCTCCATACGATACCCCAATACCTCTCCATACCATACCCCGATCACTCTCCATGGGATGCCCTGATAGCTCGATGGCATACCCCTGTAACTCAGCAGGTTCCCGGGGTACCCTAACCCTCGGGCTCAGTTGGGTACCCCTAGACCAGGGATCATCACAGTATTCAGGGGCCAAAAACAGCTGGTTTTCTGCCCTCCCTTTACCTGGGAGTCAGGTGAGAAGACCCAGGAGATTTGAGGCCCAGAGTTGATGATACCTGCCCAAGGCCTTCCATGCTCAGGATCTTAAAATGTGTGTGTGTGTCTGTGTGTGTCTGTATGTGTGTGTGTGTCTGTGTCTCTGTGTGTGTGTGTGTGTCTGTGTCTGTGTCTGTGTGTCTGTGTCTGTGTCTGTGTGTGTCTGTGTCTGTGTCTGTGTGTCTGTGTGTGTGTGTTTCTGTGTGTGTGTGTTTCTGTGTCTGTGTGTGTGTCTGTGTGTGTGTGTGTGTGTTTCTGTGTGTGTGTGTGTGTGTGTGTGTTTCTGTGTGTGTGTGTGTGTGTGTGTGTGTGTTTCTGTGTTTCTGTGTCTCTGTGTCTGTGTGTATGTGTGTGTGTGTCTGTGTCTGTGTGTGTGTGTCTGTGTGTGTGTCTGTGTGTGTGTGTTTCTGTGTGTGTGTCTGTGTGTGTGTGTCTGTGTGTGTGTGTGTGTGTCTCCCTCTAGTGGCGGTGGAGAAGGTTGACGCCCTGCTGGCAGCAGAGGGCTCCTGGAGCTCTCAGTACAGGGACATCAGCGACATGGATGAGATGAAGGCACCCGAGTGTGCAGAGACCTTCATGACCCTGCTGCTGGTCATCACAGGTGGGCTCCTACACAGCCCTCTGTTTACCTGTCTGATGCCACTCCCTATCTCTGTCTCCCTCCCTCTTTCCTCTGAGATACCTCTCTCTCTCTCTCTCTCTCTCTCACTCTCTCTCTCTCTCTCTCTCTCACTCTCTCTCACTCTCACTTTCACTCTCTCTCTCTCACTTCTACTAGATACCACTCCTTTCACTCACTTCAGCTCACTTTGCTAACATATTGTAATAAACAATAACAAACCAATAAAAGGACCTGATACATTACAGGTTATCGAGCTGACGTTTTTATCCAAACTGTCTTACAGCTGATTAGACTAAGCATTACCCCCTGGAGCAGTGTGGGGCTGAGGGCCTTGCAGCTGCAGTGATGTTATTGTGTACATCGTGTATTATAGTTGTAGTATGTACATTATTAAACGGTCCAAACCCCCCCCTCAGACCGGTACCGCTCTCTGCCCTGCTCCCGGGCCCAGCTCAGCTTCCTGGCGCTGCAGAGGGAGCTGGTGGACGACTTCCGGATCCGGCTGACGCAGGTGATGAAGGAGGATTCCCGCTGTCCGCTGGGATCCCGCTATTGCGCCGTGCTCAACGCCACCAACTACGTCTCCACCGTGCTGGGGGACTGGGCAGACAACGTGGTGAGCCCCGCCTAAAACCCCGCCCCACGCACACAGGCCCCGCCCCCACGCCACACCCCCACAGGCCCCGCCCCCAACGCCGCCCCCATACAGGCCCCGCCCCCAATGTCACACCCACACAGGCCCCGCCCCCAACGCCACACCCCCACAGGCCCCGCCCCCAACGCCACACCCACACAGGCCCCACGCCACACCCACACAGGCCCCGCCCCCACGTCACACCCCCACAGGCCCTGCCCCCACGCCACACCCCTACAGGCCCCGCCCCCAACGCCACACCCACACAGGCCCCACGCCACACCCACACAGGCCCCGCCCCCACGTCACACCCCCACAGGCCCCGCCCCCAACGCCACACCCATACAGGCTCCGCCCCCAACACCACACCCACACAGGCCCCGCCCCCAGCGCCACCCACACAGGCCCTGCCCCCACGCCACACCCCCACAGGCCCCGCCCCCAGCACCACACCCCCACAGGCCCCGCCCCCAACGCCACACCCACACAGGCTCCACACCCAGATAGGCCCCGCCTAAAAACCCTGCCGGATAGGCCCCGCCCCCAAGTCACTTAGATCACATTTCTTCCCCATTCTGATGGTTGTGATCATTAACTGAAGCTCCTGACCTGTATCTACATGATTGCGTGCACTGCACTGCTGCCACACAGTTGGCTGATGAGATAGTGGTGTGAATAGGTAGGTGTGATGCAGTGCTCGGTGAGTGTGTATTAAATGGTGTTTTTTTTTCTCAGTTCTTCCTGCAGCTGCAGGCGGCAGCGGTGTCCCTGGGGGGGGGCGAGTGGGGGGGCCTGGGCCCCACGGAGGCGGGGCGACTGGCCTCCCTGGAGGACTCGCTGTTCCAGGGCCTGCTGGGATTGCTGGAGCGTCTGCGGGAGGACATGCTGGGGCGCCTCCTGGAGGCCGTGATGAGGGAGGTGCGCGAGAAGGGCCAGCCCTACGCCCGAGACAGGTCAGTGTCCTACGCCCGAGACAGGTCAGTGCCCTACGCCCGAGACAGGTCAGTGCCCTACGCCCGAGACAGGTCAGTGGCCTACGCCCGAGACAGGTCAGTGCCCTACGCCCGAGACAGGTCAGTGCCCTACGCCCGAGACAGGTCAGTGCCCTACGCCCGAGACAGGTCAGTGGCCTACGCCCGAGACAGGTCAGTGGCCTACGCCCGAGACAGGTCAGTGGCCTACGCCCGAGACAGGTCAGTGCCCTACGCCCGAGACAGGTCAGTGCCCTATGCCCGATAATAAATTGTAGAGTGTTGGTAGGGGGGTGTCTATGTGAGCCGTTTCTCAGTTCTTAAGTCTGCATCTGTGTCTGTTCCTGTGTTTGTTTGTGTGTGTCTGTTCCTGTGTTTGTTTGTCTGTGTCTGTTCCTGTGTCTGTGCGTCTGTCTCTGCATCTGTGTCTGTGCGTCTGTGTCTGCATCTGTGTCTGTGCGTCTGTGTCTGTGCGTCTGTGTCTGTTCCTGTGTCTGTGCGTCTGTCTCTGCATCTGTGTCTGTGCGTCTGTGTCTGTGCGTCTGTGTCTGTTCCTGTGTCTGTGTGTCTGTGCGTCTGTGCATCTGCAGGTGGCTGTCCCTCCCCTCGCAGACGGACCAGGCCACCATGTCTCTCTCCAGCTCTGCGTGTCCCATGATGCTCTGCCTGCGGGACCGTCTGCTCCAGCTGCAGCAGCTGCTCTGTGTGCCGCTGTTCCTCAGCTGCTGGCAGAGCCTCGCCGAGCGACTGGACCGCTTCCTGTACCAGGACGTGAGTTCTGCCCTGCCCTGCCACGCCCTGCCACATCCTGCCACGCCCTGCCCTGCCACGCCCTGCCCTGCCCTGCCACATCCTGCCACACCCTGCCACACCCTGCCACATCCTGCCACACCCTGCCACATCCTGCCACACCCTGCCACACCCTGCCACATCCTGCCACGCCCTGCCACACCCTGCCACATCCTGCCACGCCCTGCCCTGCCCTGCCACGCCCTGCCCTGCCCTGCCACATCCTGCCACGCCCTGCCACACCCTGCCACATCCTGCCACACCCTGCCACACCCTGCCACATCCTGCCACACCCTGCCACACCCTGCCACATCCTGCCACGCCCTGCCACATCCTGCCACGCCCTGCCACATCCTGCCACATCCTGCCACGCCCTGCCACATCCTGCCACATCCTGCCACGCCCTGCCACATCCTGCCACATCCTGCCACGCCCTGCCACGCCCTGCCACACCCTGCCACATCCTGCCACGCCCTGCCACATCCTGCCACATCCTGCCACACCCTGCCACATCCTGCCACGCCCTGCCACACCCTGCCACATCCTGCCACATCCTGCCACGCCCTGCCACACCCTGCCACATCCTGCCACGCCCTGCCACACCCTGCCACATCCTGCCACATCCTGCCACGCCCTGCCACATCCTGCCACATCCTGCCACGCCCTGCCACATCCTGCCACGCCCTGCCACATCCTGCCACATCCTGCCACGCCCTGCCACGCCCTGCCCTGCCACACCCTGCCCTGCCACACCCTGCCCTGCCACACCCTGCCCTGCCACATCCTGCCACGCCCTGCCACGCCCTGCCCTGCCCTGCCCTGCCACACCCTGCCCTGCCACATCCTGCCCTGCCCTGCCACACCCTGCCCTGCCCGGTTATACTGTTACACACTCAATGGTTGGCTTAATTCCACCAGGCAAGATCAATCGAGCACAGAAAAATATTTAAATCCAAAACAATTACGTATTTGACCCAGGTCTGGTGTGTGCATTCCATTAAATATAAGCCTTGTTAGGGTGTCTCGGTGGCGCAGCCTGTAGAGCACTGACCGCATGCTCATTGCGAGCCGCGACGTCGGCGGTTTGAATCCGACCGTCCGACATCTGTCGCATATATAAGCCTTGTTCTGCGGAAAGGTTATTGTTCTTATCTTGATTGAATGTTTATGCTCTGTGTTCAGCATTGCGTTGGTAATGCCATGCCGTGTTGAGTTTGAGTTGAGATGAAATGGCCCCCAGGTGATCCTGTATAACCACTTTAACGAGGGCGGGGCGGCTCAGCTGCAGTTTGACATGGCGCGGAACCTCTTCCCCCTGTTCGGACACTACTGCAAGAGGCCAGAGAACTTCTTCAAACAGTGAGCCAATCAGCACGCACGCACACACACGCATTACATCATCTGTTCCCCTGGCAGCATGCACAGCTTATTGCTACTGTATACTGTACACTGAGGGAACAGCGATGCCCAGCTGGGAGCGGAACCTGCAGCACTGGGGGTTTCCAAGACCAGGCTTGATATGGTGCTAAATATTATCTAGCTTTGAGGAAAACTAAGCAGTTTACACTTAAAGGTAGAAAATGCGAGCATTGCTGGGCTGAATGGCCTGTTTTTATCATTCTATACTTTGTAAAACTAACATGTGGCTTTCATGCAGATGTTTCCCCTCCAGTTTTAAGTTTAAGTTCTGTGTGATTGATTGATTGATTGGTTGGTTGATTGACACCGAAATCCCACCCACATTTGACACCTGTGCTCTCATTGGCTCTCCTCAGTGTGAAGGAGGCCTGCATCATCCTGTCACTCAACGTTGGCTCCGCCCTCCTCCTGCGGGAGGTGCTGCAGCAGGCAGAGGAAGAGGAGGAGTCCGTGACCCCTGACCCCCAGCGCCCCACCCCCGAGTCCGCCCTCAATGAGCTGGGAGTGTTCCGATTGGCTCCCTGTGACGTGCGGATCCTGCTGAGTCTGAGGGCCTCCTGGCCGGGCCAGTGACCCCCCCCCAGCGCAGGTCTGTGGGCCCGCTGTGACTGAAATAGCAGCAGGTCACATGACAGAGCGTTTTCCCGCTGAACGCTGTGTGTGTGAGACGCTCCTCGTGACCAGCAGCTGAAATCACGTGTTTGATTGGCTCTTACTGAAGAGACCAGACAGTGACAGGACGTGAGTTGCCGGCGATGTCATCCTTCTGTCCCACTGAGAACTGGGTGCTTTGTTCACGCAGCTGTTATATCCCATAATGCAGCAGCACTTCATGCAAATGGACATAAAAGTAAATACAGTGAATATGGTGAATACGTGGCTGGAGTGTGTTTGTGTGAGTGTGCGCTTGTGTCTGTGTGTGTGTCTGTGTGTGTGTCTGTGTGAGTGTGTGTTCTCACTGTCCACGCATTCCTTCTCCTAATCACTTCGGGACGCAGACAGCCCTTATCTTCCATCCTCCCGAACACCGCGACATGGCGGCTTAACATTCCGCAGCGGGATTCCAAGCCAAGGGCAGGCCATTCCGCCATCATCCGGCGGTTTCCCCTCCGCTGTCCGCCATGCGGTTCCTGACGCAGGTAGACTGCAGGTAACCCACTGACCACAGTGCTGTGCGATGGAGGATGACGTACCCCAGAACCCCTGCCACCACGCCGCCAATTACCACCCCTATATCTGCCCCAAAGAAAGCGATTCCTCTGTATTACTGGATATGTTCTGTATCATAGTCTAGGATTGGTTATTTAAAGTCAGATCAGCATTTAAATGAATATGTGAATAGATGTGTCATATGTAGCCCAGTTGTAATGCTGTACGTCACAGTGGATTTTGGACAAATTGTTAAAAGTTTCCCTGAGTTTACAATGATCTAAGTGGACTGCGCATAATCTTCAGATGTGTTTTGAAAGAATCAGGTCTTTCAGTAGAGGACAGAAGATTTGCACAATAGACTTGTGTGGTTTCATTTCAGATCATTGAAATGTAATAGAATTAATAAAGAGTACATTTACGGTGGCGATTTTATATGATTTTATTTATCCTCTGTAGCCTGTCTGCCGCGAGCGCTTTCCGTTGAAACTCCCTATAACGGCCGTTGTCTGTCGCGACTGATAAAACGGCACCGAGCCAGAACTTTTATCAAAACTTTTTCATTCAATATTCACACTGCAACAGCGGTTCTTGACCGCGTAGAATAATATTATACTAACCTAGGCGAGATAAATATATAATATCTTGCCTAGAGGTATATAAACAAGAATCTATTAAATCTATAAAACATATATGGCTCATTGTCATTAGCGAATCGCAGCAAATGGCATAGAGGAGACTGTATATTACACTACTTAAGTTTGTATTAGCTACATTATAGCTACAGGATGTCATGATGTGGGTAGACATGTGCTTGTCTGGCTGAATAATACCGCACTTACGTTTAGTTATAAACCGCAGTAAACCGTTTCTTTTCCAGGAACCTAGGGCGTAGTATCTGAGGCACGTGCGCCTCGGCGTGGGTCCAGACCCAGATCATTCGTCGCGGACATCCAGCCAATGACGGGCGCTGTAGGAGAGAGAGAGGGCCTCTGTCCTCTCTGATGAATGAATCCGATCCCACTGATGCTAAATTAGTCATCTTCCCTCACACACCCCCCGCCTCTGTTTGCATTGTTCGCACCCAGCTACTGTTTTGATTGTTGGTTTGCGCGCACGCCACATCCTCTTCCTGTTAGCGGTCGCCAGGTGGTTTTCTTTTGAATAGAGATTTGTTTTATAAGAGAAGCGAACCGTCTTCAACGGCGGTGGAAACGGAACAGCGGCGAAAGATGTCTGCGCCGCCGATTAGAACGTCCACACCGCAGCCCGGGAAGATGAAGAAGGACGAGTCTTTCCTCGGGAAACTCGGGGGCACGTTAGTCCGCAAGAAAAAAGCGAAAGAAGGTAAAGTCTATGCACAATATCATATGTTACTATGAGCTGTAGGCTAGAGCGCTTCTGTCGTCAATATTGACATTGACAATATTGAATTTGAATTTGTTGTTGAAAGTATGTTACTGTCCATGGTACTGCAGCTCGCGCGTTTTTATTGATACTTTTCGCGATCTGCTTTGACTGCGCGTGCTGTCGGTCCATACGGCGTTTATTTGTTATTGTCACTGCACGTGTGTGCAGAAGCGTTGATACTAAATGATACTTTGCAGGCAGCAACGGAAGTGTGAAGGTCAGTCTACGCATTTTTTTTCCCAAAACGTGAAGCCCATTCGCACTCGCAGACGCTGGTCAATAAGTTTCTGTGAATCACAGTGATGTAGGCTTAGTACAGACATTTTATAATTCCTTATTGCTGACAGTGAACTTCCAAGACAAACATCTTTGGAAACTACTGCTTTGTCTATGCGTCCTCGTTTGATTTCTGATACAAATCAGCACTCTGTGTGAACAAATTCGAGTTTTAGTTTAATAAGATTCACCCGAGAAAGGTCTAATACACAGCAGCGATGCTGATGAACCCGTCAGTATGAAAACACGCCTGAAAACCGAGTGAGCTGTGGGAAACAGAAAGGGGTTTGTGGAGAGATGCCTTTAATGTAATATGCCTAATTGGGAAGGTCATGTGTTTCAGTAATGCGAGGCTATTAAGATAAAATGTAGGAGGATAACTCTTCCGCATTCTTGGTTCTGCGTTCTGAGTAGATTGTTAGTTGTTAAATATGATTTTTGTAGTCTTGCTTTTATTTAATTATTGTTTACTTACTTGTTTGTCTATTTTAAAAGCTGTCCTCATCACGCTGCCTTGTGTTGTGTGAACAGCTGCAGGATCTGGCATGGGAGAATGTGTGTGCGTGTGTGCCTGCCTGCGTGTGTGTGTGTGTCTGCCTGCACGCACACACATTCCTGTCACCAATATGGGTAATGGTGCCCATATAAGGGCTTAAAGGGCAGTGGAAGGTGGGACCGTTTAATTACTGCGGGATTCTCCTGTCCTCCTGCCATTGACACCCTCCAGCATTCTGTTTGCTTATTGGTTCTGTTTGAACTCTGTTTGCTTATTGGTTCTGCTTGAACTCTGTTTGCTTATTGGTTCTGCTTGAACTCTGTTTGCTTATTGGTTCTGCTTGAACTCTGTTTGCTTATTGGTTCTGCTTGAACTCTGTTTGCTTATTGGTTCTGCTTGAACTCTGTTTGCTTATTGGCTTCCTCTGGCTCTGTCTCCCATTACATTACATTACATTATTGGCATTTGGCAGACGCTCTTATCCAGAGCGACGTACAACAAAGTGCATACCCATAACCAGGGATAAGTTCGCTGAAACACCCTAGAGGGAAGTACAATTTCAACTGCTACCTGTACAACAAAGATAAGGACGAGGGCCTTTGTTTCTTTGTTCTAAAAAAAAAACAAAAAAACAAACAGAGCAAAAGTGACCAAAGTTAACTATCCAAACACTGCTTACCTAGCCAACTAAAAATACTGATACACAAAGCAAGTCACAGAGACAACAATTAAGGTTCACAGGGAGGTAGGGAGGGATGGGGAGAGGTGCTGCTTGAAGAGGTGTGTCTTCAGCTTGCGCTTGAAGGTGGGGAGAGATTCTACAGTTCTGACCTCAGCGGGGAGTTCGTTCCACCACCGTGGAGCCAGAACAGACAGTAGTCGTGAGCGTGAGGTGGAGGCTCGGAGAGGGGGAGGTGCCTGTGGAGGCTGAACAAAGAGGTCTGGCAGGGGTGTAGGGTCTGATGATTTTTTGTAGATAAGCTGGGGAAGACCCTTTAACTGCTTGGAAGGCTAGCACCAATGTTTTGAATTTGATGCGAGCCATGACAGGCAGCCAGTGGAGGGAAGTAAGCAGGGGGGTGACGTGTGAGTATTTGGGAAGGTTGAAGACCAGACGAGCTGCTGCATTCTGGATAAGTTGGAGGGGTCTGATGGCGGACGCTGGGAGGCCAGCCAAGAGGGAATTGCAGTAGTCCAGGCGGGATAGAACCATCGCTTGGACCAGGAGCTGGGTCGAGTAGGGGGTGAGAAAGGGGCGGATTCTCCGTATGTTGTATAGGAAGAACCTGCAAGACCGGGTCACCGCCGCAATGTTCTCGGAGAGGGACAGTCTGTTGTCCATCACCACGCCGAGGTTCCTTGCACTGGGTGACGGCGTGAGTGTAGTATCCCCGAGGGAAATGGAGAGATCCAGATGGGGAGAGGTTTTAGCAGGGATGAATATCATTTCAGTCTTGCCTGGGTTGAGCTTTAGATGGTGGTTGTCCATCCAGCTCTGGATGTCCCTCAGGCAAGCAGAGATATGGGCTGAAACCTGCGTATCAGACGACGGGAACGAGACGAAGAGTTGGGTATTGTCCGCATAGCAGTGGTAGGATAGCCCATGTGCAGTGATCACAGGGCCAAGGGAGCGAGTGTAAAGAGAAAAAAGAAGCGGGCCTAGGACTGAGCCCTGGGGAACTCCCGTGGCAAGGGGCCGAGGTGTCGATACCGAACCAGAGTGATGTGGGCCCTCTTGGAGGATGCCGGAAAACAGCCGGAAGACAGGGAGGAGTTGACAAGGGAGGTGACAAATGGGAGAATGTCAGGTGTGATAGTTTGGAGAAGAGAAGAGGGGATAGGGTCAATGGTACAGGTTGTAGGGCGGTGGCAGAGCAGGAGTTGAGAAACATCAGAGTCTGTAAGGGGGGGGAAAGTGGAAAAGGAAGGGATGGGCCTAGAGGGGGGGAAGGGCACAGTGAGGGGGGCGGTGGTTGTAAAGGATCTACGGATGACTGTGACCTTCTCATCGAAGAAATCAGCAAAGTCATCAGCATGTTTATTTACTCTGAATTCATTATTAGATTAATGAATTAGATTATTGGTATCAGATTTATTTCTCCTCTGCCTACTCTGTTGCCATATCTGTGGAGTTTGTGTATTGTGTCTGTTGAATATGAATTTGTGGCTCTGTTCCTATATTATTTCCCATATTTACTGCAGTTTTACATATGAAATCGATACCATTTGAAATACGTACAGCCTGTAGGCTAGAGGCTGGGACCTGGAAGGTTGGTGGACCAAGCCCTGGTGTAGCCACGATAAGATCCGCACAGCTGTTGGGCCCTTGAGCAGCTGTTGGGCCCTTGAGCAGCTGTTGGGCCCTTGAGCAGCTGTTGGGCCCTTCAGCAGCTGTTGGGCCCTTGAGCAAGGCCCTTAACCCTGCACTGCTCCAGCGGGATCCCCTGCTTCGTCTGATTAATGACATGACGATGCAATGGACCAAAGAATCATTCAAAGTGGAGTCACCTAGATTCATTTCACACATGTAGTCCTATTGTCAAATTATCACAAAATAACTTATTAATAATGCTTTTGACTGGATATTATAAGGCCGGTTTTGCACATTATGGTTTTGTAAGACAAAAAAAAAATTTACTTTTGTTGTTGTCAGGGAAGTGATGCCAAGAGCTCTACGTTTAAGGAAGTTTATGTTCCATTAATGCTTGGCCTTTTCTGGAGTCTATTTAACACACTCAGAATGATGTAATGTGGGCAGAAACACACGTGCACTGGAGTGGCTGTACTGGGATTATACGACCAAACCGGAGGATGAGTTTGTGTCCTGTAAACAGGAGCGCTCCCACTCTGCCCGGGGTGGTGTTAATCAGTCCTGCCGAAAGAGCTGCTGAACAAAAACACATATTTCTGGTGGGGATTTTTAATGGTGACAGCAGTATTTTGTTGATACTCTTTTTTAGTTTGTTAAATTCTCATGAGCAGATTAGAAGTAAACACACTGAAACACCCAGTCACCATAATAACATAAAGCTTTGATAAATAGTTTTTAAACATAATTCTTTTCATTATTTTTATGTTCTCTGTCCATTGTGTCCTTTTTAGTTTACTGGCATGTGAGCTACTGAACATGTGCAGACGTACTAGCATAGGAATGTCCACTAGGGGGTGCTGCTCCCACATATTTCAGATTTTCTCATCACTCAAGTGGCGAGTGGCGAGTGGCTTCCCCTGAAGTCTCCCAACGAATCACAGGAGCTGTACATCAACCTCACTCTCTAATGCAGGTTTGTGCAGCTCAGCTGGTGTGTGTGTGTGATGTGGTGTTTGTGTGAGTGTGATGTATGTGTGCATGTTTGTGTGTGTGTGATGTGGTGTTTGTGTGTGAGTGTGATGTATGTGTGCATGTTTGTGTGTGTGTGAGTGTGTGTGTGTGGTGTTTGTGTGTGAGTGTGATGTATGTGTGCATGTTTGTGTGTGTATGTGTGCATGTTTGTGTGTGTGTGTGATGTGGTGTTTGTGTGTGAGTGTGATGTATGTGTGCATGTTTGTGTGTGTGTGTGTGTGTGTGTGTGTGTGTGTGTGTGTGTGTGTGTGTGTGTGTGATGTATGTGTGCATGTTTGTGACCCCAAACTGACAGTCGATGAATACAGGCAGGCTTTCCAAATTCACACATAAAGAATCTGCCCAAAAGATGGATTAAAGGATAAGGAAGGAGACTGGGAGGTAAAATGCTGATGTCATAATCACTGCTGGTGACTGGGAAACTATGCCCACTCTTTAAAGGGCCAGTGTTTTCCCTGGCAAACTGTCATGTGCGGTAGACCCTCCAGGAAGCCCATGAGAAAGGCTTGGGGAAATGTTTGTATTTAGCGGAGGTGTGTTGTGTTAGTTTGCAGGCCTGTGGGCTCCCTGATGCTCGCGCGCTTGGCTAATGGACTCTGCAGAACCCCGGCCACGTAGGGCTGTGCTGCAGACTGGCTGGAGCAGCCTGCTGGGATCGGGGTGTTGTAATTACACTAAAAGGACCAGAGCTCCCAGGAGAGCCATCCATCAGTCTGAGCTGCTCCAGTCAGTTTGGTGGGAAATTAGAGGAAAAAGGACTAGAAATCAACCCTGTATATTGTTATAAAATAAGAAGTATTGTCATTAAATATAACTTAATCTAGAAGACCAAGAAGCAGGGGTTTGGGTGCTGAGCATACGCCGAATTTGCCTTTACAATATTAAAGAGAATTATGATTTACAATAATGTACTGCACACAGTGTAACTCTGCAGATGTAATAATACTGTATTAATATTGTAAAGGCAATGCTGAACTGAGCAGGCTGACCACACAAACCCCTGCTTCTTCTAGGTCTTATTATTTTAGATGGTTTTAGATTAGCATAATAATACTCTTTATTTTATAGTAATCTGCAGATTTATTTTCATTAGAAGGGAAGTATTGACCCAGCTGCCTGTGCCCCGCTGGGCCCGCCCTGGAGCTCTGCTATTGGCTGCTCCCTCTCCCAGCCTCATTCGATTGGCTATGACAGGAAGTGACACGTGATGTTCAGCCTGCGGTTGATTGGTCATCTCCGGTCACTCTTGGGACCCTGTGTCCTGCCTCCTCTCCTCCTCTCCTCCTCTCCTCCGAGCCGAGTGTCGTGGGATCCCCATCCCGGATCCCCGCTCTGAAACCGCCGGAGTATGGCTGCTCTGCTCTGTGCTGCCAAGTGCAAGAAGCAAGGTACCCACCCGCCGTGGGGCCGGGGGGCCGGGGGGCCGGGGAGGGCAGGGGGGTGTGGGGTACCCACCCGCCGTGGGGCTGGGGAGGGCAGGGGGGTGTGGGGTACCCACCCGCTGTGGGGCCGGGGGGCCGGGGGGCCGGGGGGCCGGGGAGGGCGGGGGGGTGTGGGGTCATTATTACAGGTGTTTGTTTTAGGAATCTCAGATTCATGATGGTTGAGTCCTTACTTGGCTCCTGTGTGGAATGTGTCTCAGGTGTTCCTGATCCCGCTTTGTCTCCGGAAGGTAAAGAATGCCCGCCGGTATTTATAGTCTCCTAAAAAAGTCATTCAATAAACATTTAAAGTGTTATTTATGC
>NC_083767.1:2362544-2385044 GCF_963514075.1 Conger conger
GCAGGCCAGTCACATCCCTGGAGGGCCGGGGACCCTCCACTCCTCCGCAGGCCAGTCACATCCCTGGAGGGCCGGGGACCCTCCACTCCTCCGCAGGCCAGTCACATCCCTGGAGGGCCGGGGACCCTCCACTCCTCCGCAGGCCAGTCACATCCCTGGAGGCCTGGGGACCCTCCACTCCTCCGCAGGCCAGTCACATCCCTGGAGGGCCGGGGACCCTCCACTCCTCCGCAGGCCAGTCACATCCCTGGAGGCCTGGGGACCCTCCACGCCTCCGCAGGCCAGTCACATCCCTGGAGGGCCGGGGACCCTCCACTCCTCCGCAGGCCAGTCACATCCCTGGAGGGCCTTACCACTGCACCCCAGGGAGACACGTCCGTCGAGAGGGAGAAAAAGAGTTAACTACCTCTTCATTTTTTAAAAGGTTTTTGTTCTGTATTTCCTGTCTTGTGCAAGCCTGTGCCTCTGCTCAGTGTATCCTTTGGAAGACAAATACACAATGATTATTGGAAGATCCTGCCAGACTGATGTAAACACTGAACAGTGTTTCAAGCTATTTGAAATCTGTAACACTTGAAATGGAAGTGTTCTGATCTACTGTACTGTTGTGAAATAAACTATGAATTAATCAACTGTCTTGTAAAAGATTGTACAATTTCACCAGTCAGCTTCATAAACAAGGACGAGGACCACTTAGGACGATTCCAAGGCCCTGACAGGGGTCTTAAAAATATTTTAACATATAATGAATAACTTTTTATTCGTCAGTTATTGAAATTGACATTCATACAATATATTATTTACAATGTACTAATGAAACTAATCGTTTATTTTCCTTTTCTTGTTTTTTTTTTTTGGACCAAAATAGACAGGCTCTGTATTGCCCCCTCTATTTACATGAAATTATTTACTAGTCCCGAACTTTCAAATATCCGGCGGCACTTGCTAGCGCCTTCAAAAGTGAAGTCAGTTTTTTTCCCCCCACGAAGAAAGGTTGCTTTATTAGTTGTGCAAATGAACGTGTTCGCTAATTCCACAGAGGAATAGGCGTGCTAGCCTACCTCATGTCTTCGCATATAAACCGTAGGCCTAAGTGTTTACATTTAGCGAAGAATTTGACCACGAAAAGCCTGTGTTGGTTACATTTTTCGTACTAAATCAGTCAACAGATTCATCACCAGCTTTCCCAGTCACCCCATTTCCCAGCCCATCACATCACCCAGCCCTACTCCCAGTACCAACTGAAGAAGGTGAGCCGTATTGTCTTGGATGGTAATCTTGTAGCTAACCTACTACCAATAAGACAGAGCTAATGTTATGCTAGTTAATTATTATGATAACCTAGCTCGAGCTAAATGCATTATTGATAAAAATTTGCATGTGTTTACATATGTTATAAATAAGGTTTAGTTTAACTAGCGTCCTCACGTAGCTAGTCATTCGCATGTTGGCTAGCAACTGAATCCTGTTATGGTTTTAAGATGCTATTTGTTTGGAGTCAGCAGTAATATTAGCAGTTTAGGTACTTGATGTGGGTACGTGTCGGCGGTAACTTCAGAAAAGGAAAGCAAAGACCGCTCTGTGTGCGGGGCAGACGGTTTCTCCCACAAAAATGTGATTGATTTTAGGTTTTTATTTATTTATTTATTTATTGGAGATGGTTCTTAACTTTGAATGAAGTTCATTATATATTTATCAAATCAGTCGAGGTTTGCCATAAAGTATGCCGAGTAAATCAAAGGCCTCCTTCAAAGTGCCTCAGTTTGTCTCGTCTTACATCATCGTAATGAAATATTCCTGACACCCCGGATAAAAATGCTTTTTGAGTGGCAGGTGTGCGATCGGATGCATCAGGTAATTATGGAAGACCTGTCAGAAATGTCTTATGTGGACGAACAAGCAATGTATGCTGGGTGAGATTGTGTTTGTTTGCGCGCGCGCGCGTGTGTGTGTGTGTGTGTGTGTGTGTGTGTGTGTGTGTGTGTGTATGTATGTATGTATGTATGTGTGTGTGTGTGTGTGTGTATGTGTATTTAAGTATCACATGTTGCGCAGGACAAAGCTAGTTGCGTGTCCGTGTTTTGATAATGTGGGATGGAAAGGATCATATGTTTCCTGCTCGGAAACATGTTTTCATTTTTTACATTTAAATGCGCAATATGGCTACCGGTAAATGTGTGGAGCTGAAGAGTTCATTTAACCTCGGAGCGATTTGCTAATTGAATTCATTTGCAGCTTCCCCTTAATGACAAAGCAATCTTTCCTTAATTTAGAAGTTTTAATTAGGAGTCCCACTGTTTGAGATCAGGGAGCATGTGGCTTTTATTAATTGGGGTGAGGGCAGAAGCAGTTAAGAGGTTAGGGGGTGCGTTTAAAAGGACCAGATATGTACCTTTCCCTGTGCCTGAGGTGTTGCCAGTTCCAGCCCTGGCTTTGCCACCATCTGCCTGACCGTTTCCTTCACAACGGCCTGCTTCCCCACACACCACCCCCTCCATAATTCTGTAATTACCATGTTCCATCTATAAGCACGTTTTCACAGATTTTCACAAATCGCAGCATTTCTGAAGGCATGTTCTGCTGAAGGCATCTCTTTATTTTTGGGATTGTTTTTCTGCAGCTGTGACAGAAACACTGAAGTCAGGGATCTTCACAGCGGCTGATGAACTGAGCGGGAAAACAATCAGTGACCGCAGACTGCTGCACACAGCACATCATTTATCTTTGTTCCCCGTTACAGGTCTGATGTTTTATATTGCTGTTCCTCCTGCCCACCGCAGGGAGAGTGTGAGCCTCACACACCTCTCTGCCTCACACACGCCTCACACACCTCTCTGCCTCACACACGCCTCACACACCTCTCTGCCTCACACACGCCTCACACACCTCACACACACCTCACACACCTCTCTGCCTCACACACGCCTCACACACACCTCACACACACACACGCCTCACACACCTCACACTCCTCACACACACACCTCACACACACACACACCTCACACACACACCTCTCTGCCTCACACACGCCTCACACACCTCACACACACCTCACACACCTCTCACAGACCTCACACACACCTCACACACGCCTCACACACACGCCTCACACACCTCACACACACACTCACACACACCTCACACACACCCACACACACCTCACACACACCTCACACACCTCACACACACACTCACACACCTCACACACACACTCACACACACCTCACACACACACCTCACACACACCTCACACACACCTCACACACACCTCATACACACCTCACACACACCTCACACACACCTCACACACACCTCTCTGGCTAAATTGTTCACCTGCTTGTTGCTTTGTGCTGCAGGTGTGGGTTGTAACGTGGTTAGATGTGTGCTGCAGGTGTAGGTTGTAACAGGGTTAGATGTGTACTGCAGGTGTGGGTTGTAACATGGTTAGATGTGTGCTGCAGGTGTGGGTTGTAACAGGGTTAGATGTGTGCTGCAGGTGTGGGTTGTAACATGGTTAGATGTGTGCTGCAGGTGTAGGTTGTAACAGGGTTAGATGTGTGCTGCAGGTGTAGGTTGTAACAGGGTTAGATGTGTGCTGCAGGTGTAGGTTGTAACATGGTTAGATGTGTGCTGCAGGTGTAGGTTCTAACAGGGTTAGATGTGTGCTGCAGGTGTAGGTTGTAACAGGGTTAGATGTGTACTGCAGGTGTGGGTTGTAACATGGTTAGATGTGTGCTGCAGGTGTGGGTTGTAACATGGTTAGATGTGTGCTGCAGGTGTGGGTTGTAACAGGGTTAGATGTGTGCTCCAGGTGTGGGTTGTAACGGGGTTAGATGTGTGCTGCAGGTGTGGGTTGTAACATGGTTAGATGTGTGCTGCAGGTGTGGGTTGTAACGCGGTTAGATGTGTGCTGCAGGTGTGGGTTGTAACATGGTTAGATGTGTGCTGCAGGTGTGGGTTGTAACGGGGTTAGATGTGTGCTGCAGGTGTGGGTTGTAACGCGGTTAGATGTGTGCTGCAGGTGTGGGTTGTAACATGGTTAGATGTGTGCTGCAGGTGTGGGTTGTAACGGGGTTAGATGTGTGCTGCAGGTGTGGGTTGTAACGGGGTTAGATGTGTGCTGCAGGTGTGGGAGTAAAGAAAAAGTGACTAAAACATTTCACCGCCCTTTCCCCCACCTGGAAAGTTCCGGCTTCCAGCAGCCTCTAAGCCGCCATTTTACCCTCTGACTCTGCGTCCTGGGGTAATTAGGAACTGAAGATGTTGTTTTAGTCTTCAGTTTGGGCAACGGTGATGGGATTGAAATACATATTTGTGTTGAAATATGAACACAAAAAACTGCAGCCAAAATGACTGTCTAAAATTAAATTCAACACTTCAAGAT
The DNA here is from genome assembly GCF_963514075.1 of Conger conger. Lineage (NCBI taxonomy): Eukaryota > Metazoa > Chordata > Actinopteri > Anguilliformes > Congridae > Conger > Conger conger. Next base: position 2,366,932 of record NC_083767.1, read on the forward strand.
TCAAATTCAATAAATGATCAAATTGTGTTTGCACAGGAAAAGAGACATATTTGCATTTAATTTGATGTCAAGTTCAAGGACAAATGTTGATTGAACTCGCATCTTCCCCTGAAATAAAATGTAAATATGGAATAATCAAAGAGGAGATGAGATGAGGTGTGTGTGTGTGTGTGTGTGAGAGGTATGTGTGTGTGGTGTGAGTGTATGATGCGTGAGAGGTGTGCGTGTGTGTGTGCGTGAGAGGTGTGTGTGTGTGCGTGTGTGTGGGGAGCAGGTGTGTGTGTGTGTGTGTGTGTGTGTGTGTGTGTGTGTGTGTGGGGAGCAGGTGGACACTCAGTCAGCAGCTGGGGCTGGTAATTATAGCTGCTGCTTCTGGAGACGGGCTCAGATCCACTGCTTTAAAGTTCTCTACACGCTGGTCTGCTCAGATCTGCTGCTTTAAAGTTCTCTACACGCTGGTCTGCTCAGATCTGCTGCTTTAAAGTTCTCTACACGCTGGTCTGCTCAGATCTGCTGCTTTAAAGTTCTCTACACGCTGGTCTGCTCAGATCCACTGCTTTAAAGTTCTCTACACGCTGGTCTGCTCAGATCCACTGCTTTAAAGTTCTCTACACGCTGGTCTGCTCAGATCTGCTGCTTTAAAGTTCTCTACACGCTGGTCTGCTCAGATCTGCTGCTTTAAAGTTCTCTACACGCTGGTCTGCTCAGATCCACTGCTTTAAAGTTCTCTACATGCTGGTCTGCTCAGATCTGCTGCTTTAAAGTTCTCTACACGCTGGTCTGCTCAGATCTGCTGCTTTAAAGTTCTCTACACGCTGGTCTGCTCAGATCTGCTGCTTTAAAGTTCTCTACAGGCTGGTTTTGCTGCATCTTCCATTTCATAGGTAGAAACATTTGTGTGTTTAAAATGTAATCTTGTAATGTAATGTAATGTAATCTTTAAAATGTAATCTTTAAGGTTACTAGTGTTGGCATTTCAGGCTGCTAAGGGGACTGTCCCACATTACATACAATCCCTGATCACTCCCTACTCCCCAGCTAGACCACTCCGGTCTGCCAGCTCTGGTCACCTTATGGTTCCCTCACTACGAGCACCTGGCGGTCGAGCTGCACGTTCACGCCTGTTTTCCGTTCTGGTTCCTCAGTGGTGGAATGACTTGCCTACCACTGTCAGAACAGCAGACTTTTGAAGCAGACTCAAAACCCACCTTTTCAAACTCTACCTTAGTCCTCCCTCCTGATTTCCCCTGCCCCTCCTTTCTGATATCCCTATCCTTGTCTAACCCCCCCCCCCCCCCCCCCCAAAAAAAAAAAAGCACTTATGATGACAACTATGTTTAGAACAGCATTTCATGTGTATTTTGCTAGTTTCTGGATGTGATGCTTTGACTTATGGTAGAACCTATGCACTTGTAAGTCGCTTTGGATTAAAAGCGTCTGCCAAATGACTAAAAAATGTAAAAAAATTCCAAAAATAAATTTGGACAAACAAAACATTGGCATTTTGTCTACATCTAAGCCTACCTCAAAAAATGGGCCTTACACAATGTAGACTGCATTAGAGATGCTTGTCTGGAACAGTGCGTCAGTGTCTGTTTGTTCTCGATAAATTACTAGGACAAAAAATAGAAAAGAATGAAGAGGAAAAGTGAAGGAAGAATGCATGGATGAGTTCTCCGAGTTCTCACCTGAGAGGCGTGCTGTTTCTCACAGGCTTGTGGAAAGGTATTGTCTTGCATCATATTTTTTATTTTCTATTTTTCTGCGTAACCCCGAGGCTGACTTTATATCATGAATGAAAAACGAGTTGGGTCTGCCCGGGCATGCTGATTGGACAGGGTCCCTTTTGGGGCGGAGCTCTAACAGATTAAAGTGGGCAGGGTGATTTGTTGCTGCAGTTATCCAAGAAATAATCTTTGCTGCCCTTTCTTCCACAGGAGTAATGGTGTCAATTAGTTTCCACAATTATTTATGCTCTCTTTTTCCATCTCTCTCTCTATCTATCTATCTCTCTGTCTCTCTCTCACTCGCTCTATCTCTCTGTCTCTCTCACTCGCTCTATCTATCTCTCTGTCTCTCTCTCACTCGCTCTATCTCTCTGTCTCTCTCTCACTCTCTCTATCTATCTCTGTCTCTCTCTCACTCGCTCTATCTATCTCTCTGTCTCTCTCTCACTCGCTCTATCTATCTCTGTCTCTCTCTCACTCGCTCTATCTCTCTGTCTCTCTCTCACTCGCTCTATCTATCTCTGTCTCTCTCTCACTCGCTCTATCTCTCTGTCTCTCTCACTCTCTCTATCTATCTCTGTCTCTCTCTCACTCTCTCTATCTCTTTGTCTCTCTCTCACTCGCTCTATCTATCTCTCTGTCTCTCTCTCGCTCTCTCTTTCTCTTACTCTCTCTCTCTCCCCCTCTGACACTCTGTCTCTGTCTCTCGCTCTCTCTCTCTCTCTCTCTCTTTCTCTCTGTAGTGAAAGTAGATGAAAGGACAGAAAGCCGCAGACCTGTAAGAGAAGGTCATCTCTGATTTTGTTGAGAGAGGAGAGGTGCACTCTGGCTTCTAAAATGGCCTCCAGGGTGTCCCATTCCGTGGTCTCCTGGTGGTCGTGTTCCTGCTCCTCCCTCAAGCCTGCAGGACTCTGAGGGATCTCTGGGAGTCCTCACTAAACTGAGAAGAGTGGCTGGCCCTGGAAAAGCTCGTTTGTTTTTATTGTTTTTTATGCAGAATTTCTCATGTTTTGAGCTCATAAGCAGATGTTTTTCATCCAGAGTGCCTTGCAGTAACGGCTGATTAACACCAGTATTGATACAAACAAAAATGCATTGTAGCACAAACTAAACAGAGTGTTTCTCTCTGTAAACCAATAATGCAGTAAAAGGCATATTAATCCTCAGATTAAAGCCTCCTTTGCTATTGGCTGTCTGTATTGTTGCCTTTATCTTTTCTGTTTCATTTCTCCTCCTGCCTGTCGTTTTCCCTGTAATCTCCTCTTCCTCCTGCAGTGTGTCTGTCGGTGGGAATTGTGGGAAATACCTGCTTCTCACCTCCTAAAGCTAATGTAGCGTAGCCACGACACGCTCCCCACACCAGCCGTCTCCATCAGCCTCCTGAAATGCACCGAGTGCTAATTACATTTACATTTACATTTTAGTCATTTGGCAGACGCTTTTAATCCAAAGCGACTTACAAGTGCATAGGTTCTACCACAAGTCAGAGCATCACATCCAGAAACTAGCAAAATACACAGGAAATGCTGTTCTAAACATAGTTATCATCAGAAGTGCATTTTTTTTTTTTTTTTTTTTTTTGGGGGGGGGGGGGGGGGGGGGTTAGACAAGGATAGGGATATCAGAAAGGAGGGGCAGGGGCAATCAGGAGGGAGGACTAAGGTAGAGTTTGAAAAGGTGGGTTTTGAGTCTGCTGTTCTGACAGTGGTAGGCAAGTCATTCCACCACTGAGGAACCAGAACGGAAAACAGCTCGACCGCCAGGTGCACGTAATTACGCACAAGCACACACACACACGCGCACACACACACACACACACACACACACACACACACACACACACACACACTGTGTCTCTCACACACACACACACACACACACTGTGTCTCTTTCACACACACACGCTCTGTCTCATTCACACACACACACACACACACTGTGTCTCTTTCACTCACACACACACACACACACACACACACACACACTGTGTCTCTTTCGCGCACACACGCTCTGTCTCACTCACACACACACACGCACACACATATATTGTGTCTCTGTCTCACACACACACACGCACACACATATTGTGTCTCTGTCTCACACACACACACACACGCACACGCATATATTGTGTCCCTGTCTCACAAGCACACACACACACACACACACACACTGTGTCTCTTTCTCACACACACACACACACACACACACACACACACACGCACACACATATATCGTGTCCCTGTCTCACAAGCACACACACACACACACTGTGTCTCTTTCACACACACACACACACACACACACACACACGCTCTGTCTCACTCACACACACACACACACTGTGTCTCTTTCGCACACACACGCTCTGTCTCACACACACACACACACGCACACACATATATTGTGTCCCTGTCTCACACACACACACACACACACACTGTGTCTCTCACACACACACACACACACACACTGTGTCTCACTCACACACACACGCACACACACACTGTCTCACACACACACACACACACACACACACGCACACACATATTGTGTCCCTGTCTCACAAGCACACACACGCCTGGCGTGAGAGGATAGCAGACAGGCGTGTTGCCACGGTGATGAGCCTATTCCCACACCCGTGGGTGTCTGATTACCCTGCCGGCAGACTGAGGCTCCTGTGTGATGTCACTGGCTCACTCTCCTGGACCAATCACTGTCTGCTGCTGAGGAGAGGAGAGCCTGCTGATTGGTTGAGACATTGATGATTGACCTCTGGTTGTAGCTCCACCCACCATGAGTGTTTGTGAAACTTTGATATCCCGTCTGGTTCTGTGGTCGGCTGTTGTGATGGCCTCACCTGTCCCAGGTGGGAATAATGGAACATCAGTTTTTGACTGACAGCTGCTGGTTTTGATTATGATTCTCATTAAGGGTTTCTCCTTATCAGGCCCTGATTGAGTTTTTATATAAATATTGTGACGCCCCTGCTCCTGCATGTTGCTCCACGTGGGTGGAGAACCCACCGGAAGCACCCGCACAACGCAGCCCCGCAGCGTTACGCATCGGGAGAGGTGTGCGCAGGAGCGTGTCTTCCTAGCGAGGTGGTGGGGAGATCAGCACCATGGAGAGAGACTCCTCTACCTGCAGTCCCGGACAGTGCACGTGAGGGAGCACGGTGGAAAAGTACTGACTCAGCTGCAGCCCTTTTCCCTAATGAGCAGGGAGGGTATTTAAGGCGCGGTCGAGGCTGCAAACGGGGTCAGTCGGCGCCTGTTCTGAGGAAGGAGAACCAGAGAGAGGAAAGAGCCTCTGCTGTACTGACCTGGAGGATTGAACCTAAAAGGAGGCCCCACCTTTACCAACGGACACGTGAGGATAATCGAGCACCCTTACCTTACCCTATCTCTGTGTGCTTCCCCCAGCCCTGACGCGGCCCAGGAGGGAAGAAGGAAGGAGGCCCTGAAGAATACCCCGGTCTGGGAAGAACCTAATTTATTTTTGCCTCTTTGCCTTATTTTCTCCCGTTTTCCTACCCTTGCCCCGAGGAGGGGCGCTATCAGCAATACCCCGACAAAAAAAAAAAAAAAAAGATTAATTTTTTTCTGTATATTACTGACTCCTGTGTTTTGGTTTCCAGCTAGGCCCACCCACGGCCTCAGGAGGCACCACAATATATGGTCATTTATAGTTTATAATTTAATTTATAGTTTTTACATGGCTGTCTGTCATGTCGTATATCGTGACTGGTCATCAGCTGGAACATGCTGTCCTGACGTGTTGCGACATGGTATGTCATGATTGTGACTGGTTCACAGCATTTATGTCATGATTGTGACTGGTTCACAGCATTTATGGCATGTATGTTGTGATGCGTTCGACCAAATGGACAAGCTGATCCCATAACTTCTGCTTTAACCCTCATTCATGGCTTCTGCTTTACGACTGAATGTTTCAGGATTGAAATGAAGTGCCTTATTTCATAATCTTGAGATGCGCATAGAGTAGTTTTAATAACTAACCCTAACCCTGTTTGGGCCGTTATGTGGACATCGAGCCTCTGGATCAGCTGTAGGGAAGGCGACTGAAGTGCAGAAGACACATCTTGTGATTTTCACAGTCTCTAGTTTGCAGAGAATGGTGTGAAAAACAAATCGCATCCAGTGAGCAGCAGTTCTGCAGACAGAAGCGGCTCCTTAATGAGAGACATCAGAGTTATTATTACATGTTAATGAGAGAGGTCAGAGGAGAAGGGCCAGACTGGTCAAAGCTGACAGGAAGGTGACAGTAACGCAAATAACCACACATTACAACAGTGGTGTGCAGAAGAGCATCTCTGAACACACGTTACAACAGTGGTGTGCAGAAGAGCATCTCTGAACACACATTACAACAGTGGTGTGCAGAAGAGCATCTCTGAACACACATTACAACAGTGGTGTGCAGAAGAGCATCTCTGAACACACAATGCAACAATGCAGAGACAATTGCTCAGACGTTTGAACACACTGGAAAAGATAGATCTTTATTTCTGACCGTAGTAACAATACAAATTTAACAAGTGCAATTACAACTCGACTCCGTACTCCACATTCTACCTAGTAGTAAAACATCGATCGCCCCCCTTGGGTGTGATGTCGTCCTGACACCTGTCACTGGGGTGATAGTACAAAGCTATGGGGAAGGGGGGGTGTTCAGGTGTGTTCAGGTGTGAAGTTCACTGTAAGGCATCTGTTACCATGGTAACCTCATGAGTCAAATGTCGGTTTTGTCCTTCATATCAGACAAAAGGTTTTTATTCCTTATTTATTTATTGAAAGTGTGATAAACTGCCTTTTTCTGTATCAGAAATGGCAGACTTGTTGGGGGGGGGTAGTGCACGTTGGGTGTGCGCACGTGCACACCTGGTGTGGGCGGGGCACAGTCGTGCACGTGTGGCTTCTGTTTGTATGTTGCTGACACTGTGAGCTCCCAGGGGTTTACACACACCGATCCTATTGCAGCCACTACAGTATTCAGTACACATCAGTATTTAGTACATTCTAAGGCCATTTTCCACTGGGAGTGAAAGCTATAACAATAACCATAAAATAATGGAAGGAGATTCTCCTACTGAGATCAGTGCGAGTGGTAACTGTAGAGGTGAGCTGAGTCATGGGCCTTTCCTGGATCTCAGAGTCAATTACAGAACACATCTCCAACCCTGAAACACGTCCAAACAACCACTGATGTGTGTGTGAGTGCACACGTCTGCCTGTATGCATGCTTGCCTGTGTGTGTGTGTGAGTGCGAGTGAGAGAAGGAGTGAGATAGTGAGTGTCCCTGTATGTGTGTGTGTGTGTGAGAGAGAAGTGAGATAATGAGTGTCCCTGTGTGTGTGTGTGTGTGTGTGTGTGTGTGTGTGTGCGCGCGTGTGTGTGTGTGTGTGTGTGTGCGTGCGTGAGAGAGAGTGAGATGGTGAGTGTCCCTGTGTGTGTGTGTGTGTGTGTGTGTGTGTGAGAGAGAGAGAGAGAGTGTGTGTGTGTGCGTGTGTGTGCTTGTGTGTGTGTGTGTGTGTGTGCGTGCGTGTGTGTGTGAGAGAGAGAGTGAGATGGTGAGTGTGTGTGTGTGTGTGTGTGTGTGTGTGTGTGTGTGAGAGAGAGAGAGAGAGTGCGTGTGTGAGAGAGAGAGAGTGTGTGTGTGTGTGTGCGCGTGTGTGTGAGAGAGAGAGAGAGTGTGTGTCCATGTCCCAGAAGACAGAATGGCCCCTCAGTGGCAGAATCATTCCCCTGACAGCACTGGTTCTCCAGCAGGTCTGATCCTCTGCACTCTCGTCTGCTTTAGGGGCCACAATTACATCTGCTTAGTTGCAGCTGTCAAACCTCCACCCCCTTCTGCCCAACACCTCACACCTGCTCTCTCTCCCCAGCCAATTATTTCAGTGTGGCTGCAGAGGGCATCTCTTTCCCTCTCTCTTTCCCTCTCTCTTTCCCTCTCTCTCTCTCTCTCTCTCTCTCTCTCTCTCCCTCTCCCTCTCCCTCTCCCTCTCCCTCTCCCTCTCCTCCCAACTGTAAACAAGCATTCAGTCCTGCTGTTTGGAGCAGGTAATTGTATGTGCTCTTAACTCTCATTAAAAAGAGGACTTGTGTCCAGATCCTCAGGGCTGCCATCTTTCTCAACCTCCTGCATGACTAGATCAGGCTACCTGTGTTCTGGACAACCATTCTGTGACCCTAATCCCTTTCTTTGTCTAACATCCTGTTAACTCTAACATAACTTTTAAATCCTCAATGTAATCCTTAATATATTTAAGCAATATTTAATAATACACTGAAGCAAGAGAGTCTCTACAGTCCTCTAGAAAACTACAAAAATAACAAAATCAGTTCAGCTCAAATGAACTGGTGTCTATACGACAGTGAAAACTTTAATATAAATATGATCTATAAAGATAACGTTAGTAATCATTTGGATCTCTCAGACTTGATTTTTAGAACTTGTCTCTCAAAGATGAGCATGTCTAAAGCAAACAGAGCTCTGTACTGTTTGTACCTTGTGTTGATTGACGGGTTTGTACAATAGAACATTCTGTGATGTGTGTGCCAGAGAGGGATGTATCGGTTATCGCTGTAATTACCCTTCTGAGAGAAGCTGCCTCACACACTCCTCACACACACCTCTGTGCCTCACACACACACCTCTCTGTGCCTCACACACCTCTCTGTGCCTCACCCACACACCTCTCTGTGCCACACACACCTCTCTGTGCCTCACACACCTCTCTGTGCCTCACCCACACACCTCTCTGTGCCACACACACCTCTCTGTGCCTCACACACACACCTCTCTGTGCCTCACACACACACCTCTCTGTGCCTCACACACCTCTCTGTGCCTCACACACACACCTCTGTGCCTCACACACACCTCTCTGTGCCTCACACACACACCTCTCTGTGCCTCACACACACCAGCTGAGCTGGGAGGGAAACTTCCCTGCTCCACACGGGTTTAAAAACACACTTTGGAGGTGTGAGCGGACCGGACCCAGGAGGTGTGAACGGACCGGACCCAGGACTGGACCCTGGAGGTGTGAGCGGACCGGACCCAGGACTGGACCCTGGAGGTGTGAACGGACCGGACCCAGGAGGTGTGAACGGACTGGACCCGGTGTGATGACGGTTTCAGCTCAGCCCTGCTGCAGTAAGGGCTGTTTTCCAGATGTTTACAGCGCAGCCAGAATGGCCAGAACGTTGCGTGTTATTGCTGATGTGGTCGTTATGGCGACGATAAACGCCTCTCCCACGTTTTCACGTATTTGATCAGGTCTCCATGTCTGCCATTCCAGCTTCTCCTCACAGTGAGGCCCTACAGCCCAGCACTGCCGGGGGTGATGGCTGCTGTAATGTACATAAACACAGTCATCTCTCCCACCTCCTTGCCCCACTCTCACTGATTATAAAACGGCAGCAGAAGATGATGAATGTCACTATAACCTCTGCAGAAAGGATCTCGCATTCAGCAACTATAAAACTACTATCCTGCCTGCTAACGCAACACAATCTTAATCCGAAAAGGTCAGTAGTTTAAACACATTTCATTTAAATACACCCCAGGGCTAGAAACGCTAATTAGGCTTTACCGTTCACAAAATAATTATAATTAAAGTATTTCAGTGGTGCAGTCAGGAGCAAAAAAATACAATAGAAAACTCTAGAAAGTTTGTCAGAGAATGTGACGATGATTGACAGTTAGAAGCAGTGAAGCCAGCAATAACGCAAACTATACCCTGCCTGTGTTTTACACTGCAGTCCTGTGTTTGCCCTGCCTGTGTTTTACACTGCAGTCCTGTGTTTGCCCTGTCTGTGTTATTATACTGCAGTCCTGTGTTTGCCCTGCCTGTGTTATTATACTGCAGTCCTGTGTTTGCCCTGCCTGTGTTTTACACTGCAGTCCTGTGTTTGCCCTGCCTGTGTTTTACACTGCAGTCCTGTGTTTGCCCTGCCTGTGTTATTATACTGCAGTCCTGTGTTTGCCCTGCCTGTGTTATTATACTGCAGTCCTGTGTTTGCCCTGCCTGTGTTTTACACTGCAGTCCTGTGTTTGCCCTGCCTGTGTTTTACACTGCAGTCCTGTGTTTGCCCTGCCTGTGTTTTACACTGCAGTCCTGTGTTTGCCCTGCCTGTGTTACTGTAAATGCCGCTTGCTTGCAAGTTCACTCTTAAATTCTTTAACTTCAGCTGCAATGTTTTATTTCCAAGGTCTTTTAAGGAAGGTGTTTTAATCTTGCAGCTGGTTGGAAAATGGATGCAATATATGCCAGAAATAATCCTGCGTTTGATAAAAAAATAAAACTAAAGAATCAAAAACTCTTTGATTCCCCCCCTAAGCAGGAATAGAGGACAGACAGGGGGTCTGTTCTGGTTTTAAGGAGGACAGTGAACTGGACTCGGCTGGCCTGATTCCCTGGTGCTGAAGCCCACTCATTCCTCTCTGACGTTCATCATGTGATTCCCTGACAAGTTCACATTACTTACAGACCAATAAATAACACTGGGGCTATCTCTACTCACCGCTGTGTCTAGACCCAGCTAAACAGTGTGATCTACACACACATCCAGAGTGCGCACAGAGGGCTGTCTCTACACACACACACACACACACACACATCCAGAGTGCAAACAGTCTTACACCAGCCCCATTCGGGTACACAGGAACACTACAAACCATTTTGGGGAGGGTGTGGGTGTGGAGTGTGGAGTGTGACCATGGAGCGGCAGCAGGACTTGGTGCCCCCCAAAAAACGAAAACCCCAGACACTTTCCTGATGTTCTTGGGTGGGTCTCGGTCGATCTCCCCAGAGATGAGTCTGTCTGGCTGTGGGAGGCACCCTGGACCCAGGCCAGGCTCAGAAGGATCAGAGGGAGTTTGTGCATGTGAGCGTATTTATGGGCCGTGTGCTGAACAAAGAGGAGGGCTGTGTCCAGGAAACTGTGCAACAAGCCCTACCCACTTCCTGTTGTGTTTGTAGTCCAAACCATAGCCACTTCCTGTTGTGTTTTTTAGTCCAAACCATGGCCACTTCCTGTTGTGTGTATCGTCCAGGCCACGCTCACTTCCTGTTGTATTTGTAGTCCAGTCCACACCCACTTCCTGCTTTGTTTGTAGTCCAGCCCACGTCCACTTCCTGTTTCATCTGTATTACTTCATCATAGATCTGACAAGGAAAAAAAATAAGAAGATGGAGGGACTTGGTTTTGTGTTCTTTTGCATTTGGCACAGCACTTTCTGGAGGAAAATACAGGATGAGTAAGAGGTGCCTGTGAGAGTGTGTGGTACCTGTGAGAGTGTGGTACCTGTGAAAGTGTGTGGTACCTGTGAGAGTGTGGTACCTGTGAGAGTGTGTGGTACCTGTGAGAGTGTGTGGTACCTGTGAGAGTGTGGTACCTGTGAGAGTGTGTGGTACCTGTGAGAGTGTGGTACCTGTGAGAGTGTGTGGTGGATGTGAGAGTGTGTAGTGGATGTGAGAGTGTGTGGTACCTGTGAGAGTGTGTGGTGGATGTGAGTGTGTGGTACCTGTGAGAGTGTGTGGTGCCTGTGAGAGTGTGGTGCCTGTGAGAGTGTGGTATCTGTGAGAGTGTGTGGTACCTGTGAGAGTGTGGTACCTGTGAGAGTGTGTGGTACCTGTGAGTGTGTGTGGTACCTGTGAGAGTGTGTGGTACCTGTGAGAGTGTGGTACCTGTGAGAGTATGGTACCTGTGAGTGTGTGTGGTACCTGTGAGAGTGTGTGGTACCTGTGAGAGTGTGTGGTACCTGTGAGAGTGTGGTACCTGTGAGAGAGTGTGGTACCTGTGAGAGTGTGTGGTACCTGTGAGTGTGTGTGGTGGATGTGAGAGTGTGTGGTACCTGTGAGAGTGTGTGGTGGATGTGAGAGTGTGTAGTGGATGTGAGAGTGTGTAGTGGATGTGAGAGTGTGTGGTGGATGTGAGAGTGTGTAGTGGATGTGAGAGTGTGGTACCTGTGAGAGTGTGTGGTACCTGTGAGAGAGTGTGGTACCTGTGAGAGTGTGTGGTACCTGTGAGAGTGTGTGGTACCTGTGAGAGTGTGGTACCTGTGAGAGTGTGGTACCTGTGAGAGTGTGTGGTACCTGTGAGAGTGTGTGGTACCTGTGAGAGTGTGTAGTGGATGTGAGAGTGTGTGGTACCTGTAAGAGTGTGGTACCTGTGAGAGTGTGTGGTACCTGTGAGAGTGTGGTACCTGTGAGAGTGTGTGGTGGATGTGAGAGTGTGTGGTGGATGTGAGAGTGTGTGGTACCTGTGAGAGTGTGTAGTGGATGTGAGAGTGTGTAGTGGATGTGAGAGTGTGTGGTGGATGTGAGAGTGTGTAGTGGATGTGAGAGTGTGTGGTACATGTGAGAGTGTGTGGTACCTGTGAGAGTGTGTGGTGGATGTGAGAGTGTGTGGTACCTGTGAGAGTGTGTAGTGGATGTGTCTGCCCGCCCCGCGCACCGCAGGCAGTCTCCCATAGCAACCGCGCCTCTAATTAACGCCCATATGGAGCTGGTTACCCACTAATTACACACAGCCGCGGGGAGCAAAGCCGGACCTCTCCCCTCCGTCTTACAGTCCGAGCCACGTGCCGTTCACACGGCAGACCACAGAACCTGAGCAACTGCTTTTCTGGGTCATTTCTACATAATATTAAAGTAATAATATTTAGATTCAGTTTAAATAATGGGTTGTGTAACGACATTAATCTGATGTAGATAAAGCGATTAAAGTGGAGAAAATGTTTTTAAACGGTAATTGCTCTGAATGCCCCTGCATTTATCAAAACATCGGCAGCCCAGAATAGTCTGCAGCAGGTCTGCTGGGAGGCTGTGATCCCTGACCTTTGACCTTTGACCTTTCATTGAGCGGGTCTCAGGGGGGCGGACTCAGACCGTTAACCCCAGTAACTGCTCAAGAGTTATTACATATTCATCATCTCATTTACATTCTCATCGCTTAAGTTTAAATATTCATCAGTTCCCTATTTTTACTCCGTGTCCAACTGATTTTCTGACACGCACTCACTGTTATGTAAAAAAAAAGATTTTTTTTTAAATGAACAGACACTAAAAGTCACAAAAGGTGAGTCAGAAGTTTACCAGTTTTGTCTTCGACGGTTTTTTAAGTCCACCGGTTGTTGCCGTGATACGGAGCCGTAAGGAGTTGTGTTGTGTGTGAAGGCAGTGAGCTTTAACCCCGCTCTGACAGAGCTGCACAGTTCTGCTGGAACGCCTTATTAACTCTGCCTTTCATTAACGCTTAACTCTGTGTTACATTAACGCTTAACTCTGATGTTGGAGGCGCAGGTCGATGTTCCGGTGAAAAGTTGCTTTGGATAAAAGCATCAGGGAAGTAATGTGATTTGAGCCACGGGTGTGGTTGGGTTGTGATGCTGTGACAGGTGTTGGGTGTGGTTGGGTTGTGATGCTGTGACAGGTGTTGGGTGTGGTTGGGTTGTGATTCTGTGACAGGTGTTGGGTGTGGTTGGGTTGTGATGCTGTGACAGGTGTTGGGTGTGGTTGGGTTGTGATGCTGTGACAGGTGTTGGGTGTGGTTGGGTTGTGATGCTGTGACAGGTGTTGGGTGTGGTTGGGTTGTGATGCTGTGACAGGTGTTGGGTGTGGTTGGGTTGTGATGCTGTGACAGGTGTTGGGTGTGGTTGGGTTGTAGTGATGCAGTGACAGGTGTTGGGTGTGGTTGGGTTGTGATGCTGTGACAGGTGTTGGGTGTGGTTGGGTTGTGATGCTGTGACAGGTGTTGGGTGTGGTTGGGTTGTGATTCTGTGACAGGTGTTGGGTGTGGTTGGGTTGTGATGCTGTGACAGGTGTTGGGTGTGGTTGGGTTGTGATGCTGTGACAGGTGTTGGGTGTGGTTGGGTTGTGATGCTGTGACAGGTGTTGGGTGTGGTTGGGTTGTGATGCTGTGACAGGTGTTGGGTGTGGTTGGGTTGTGATGCTGTGACAGGTGTTGGGTGTGGTTGGGTTGTGATTCTGTGACAGGTGTTGGGTGTGGTTGGGTTGTGATGCTGTGACAGGTGTTGGGTGTGGTTGGGTTGTGATGCTGTGACAGGTGTTGGGTGTGGTTGGGTTGTGATGCAGTGACAGGGCGTCTCCAGTAGGTGTCAGTGTTGTGGCCCGGGTGAAGTGGGCGGGTCCCTGGCGCTGTGTTGCCGTGGCGACTGGGCGCTGATCTTCAGGCGGTGACTCAAAGGCAGCTGCTCGGGTCGGTCCCCGTGGCAGCTGGTGCTATGGCAACCCCCCCCCCCACTGACCCTGCACGGCCCCTCGCCATGGCAACATATCACTGCCCAGCTGGGCACGCCAGTCTGAACATTTCTGTTCCATCATGCTGTCCCGCTTTCTGTGTTCAGTCAGCTGAATAATGATCAATTAAATCAGGTTACCTGGTTGATGGGGTAACTACGGGGGCGACTGCAGTTTCACCTGGGTGATGTAGGGGAATAAATGTGGTTCTCACGGTCCATTTTGTCTAATATTACATTTATATCACACCGATGTGAAAATATGCAGTAATAGAGATCAGGAAGGGGGCTTTTCCATGGCTCTGTGCTTTCTGTGCCTGAGATTGAGTCATGAGCAGTCTCGCACTGGGGTAATTCCCATGCGAGTCCGCTTGGATAAAAGCATCTTCCCTGAATATGTAATGTAGCGCGCTGAATAGCAAGCCCTGGATTCTGCATGCAGATTAAATCATCTGCATTCAAATTCATCTTTGACTCTTTTGCCAAAACACTCAACATATTTCTCAATTGATCTCACATCGCACAGCTGTGTGTTCAACTCTCTGATCTGAATCTTCAGCCAGCACCGCTGTGTGTTCAACTCTCTGATCTGAATCTTCAGCCAGTCCAGCTGTGTGTTCAACTCTCTGATCTGAATCTTCAGCCAGTCCAGCTGTGTGTTCAACTCTCTGATCTGAATCTTCAGCCAGTCCAGCTGTGTGTTCAACTCTCTGATCTGAATCCTCTTCAGTTAGCGGAGCTAAATGTGTGCAGTAAGGCTGACCTCACCAGGAAGCTTCCTGACCATAGAGCGCTATGACTGTACTTTTGAGTACTGTATGATGTTTATATCCGATGCCACACCATCTCTACACCTCTCTAAGCTCTGTAAATTTCTCTGGATTGATGGGTGTTTTTCTGATGCTCGTATTGCAGTCCCTCCCAGGTCTGTGGCCTGTCACTCCAGATCAGCAGGATCTCACAGCGTTGCTGTTTGAGGAACAGAACACAGTTCCAGCTGGAGATCCTCAGGCTACAGTTGACATTTTTTTTAAAAGAATCCCAGTCAACAGTCTGCCAAAACAAACTCCAGGAATGTAGATGCAGAGTTTAGAGCACTTTGACCTTTTGGGCAGAATGGGCAGTGGACTGAGCGAGTGGGAGATGCTTGTGGTTGTATGCTCTGTGAGTCTGACTAACTCTACCGACAGAGCTGGTTAATGTAAGACGTTTAATGTCTCAGAGCTGGTTAATGTAAGACGTTTAATGTCTCAGAGCTGGTTAATGTAAGACGTTTAATGTCTCAGAGCTGGTTAATGTAACACGTTTAATGTCTCAGAGCTGGTTAATGTAAGACGTTTAATGTCTCAGAGCTGGTTAATGTAAGACGTTTAATGTCTCAGAGCTGGTTAATGTAAGACGTTTAATGTCTCAGAGCTGGTTAATGTAACACGTTTAATGTCTCAGAGCTGGTTAATGTAACACGTTTAATGTCTCAGAGCTGGTTAATGTAACACGTTTAATGTCTCAGAGCTGGTTAATGTAAGACGTTTAATGTCTCAGAGCTGGTTAATGTAACACGTTTAATGTCTCAGAGCTGGTTAATGTAGCAGGAGGAGCAGGAGGGAGAGATCAGTCTGGAGCAGGAGGGAGAGATCAGTCTGGAGCAGGAGGGGAGATCAGTCTGGAGCAGGCGGGGAGATCAGTCTGTACATGGCAGTGGCCTTACTGCAGCTGCAGATGTGTTGTTCATTTGGCTTTTAGGATTTAAATGACTCTGACTGTGGCGTGTTTCATTTCATAAAGTCGTCAATTTTTTACATATTTAGATTTAATTATTTTATTTTTTAAGATTCAGATTTTCTCCATCTTCAAGGCGGGAAATGCTTGCTGAAATGGGTGATTGGTGCAGAGCCTGTTTGTTCATTAACGGAGCAGATTGGTTGATTGATTGATTAAAATGGCTTCAGGCTCTGATTCAGTTCAGGTCACTGGGCTGATGTCAGTCAAATGTTTGCTTATTATTTCTGCAGATTCCTGTCAATTAAAGATAGATCTGTTTTTACCAGTATACAGAACGGTCATATCCTGTGTTTTGATTGGTGTACCAGATGGGGATTAACTGGGTGAGCCATGCAGTATATACAGAATGGGCGTTTTTGTTTGTTTTGGTTGAGCTTGGGAAATAGAAGACATTTTTTGAGAAAGAATTAAAGGCATTTAAAGTGCATTTTGTTGCAGTAGGGTGAATTAAAAAGAATAAAAAATAAATGTGGTTAGAGACTGTAATTAAAGTGCACTCCTCCTACGCTGAAGCTCGTGCAGAAATAAAACTGCACTCACGTTGACTTTTTTAAAAGGGATTGCATTAAACGCAGAATTCCCACGCATTGTGGTTTTCCCATCTCCAGATTTCTCTGCGTTCACTTCAGACTTTCTCTCTGAATTCTGAAGGCATTTCTATGTTGCGTGACAGGTCCTGAATGTAGTTTCTCTGTTCTGGGGTTTAAGCACATGGAACACAATGAAAACACAAGCGATCAGAGAGATCGTATTATCTGGGGGGGGGGGGCTGGAACCCTACTACTGCAGTGAGATTAATGTGTGTGTGTGTCTGTGTGCGCACGTGTGCGTGTGCGTATGTGTGTGTGTGTGTGTGTGTGTGCGTGTGTGTATGTGTGTGTGTGTCTGTGTGCGCACGTGTGCGTGTGCGTATGTGTGTGTGTGTGTGTGTGTGTGTGCGTGTGTGTATGTGTGTGTGAGTGTGTGTATGTGTGTGAGTGTGTGTATGTGTGTGTGTGTGTGTGTGCGTGTGTGTGTGTGTGTGTGTCTGTGTGCGCACGTGTGCGTGTGCGTATGTGTGTGTGTGTGTGTGTGTGTGCGTGTGTGTATGTGTGTGTGTGTCTGTGTGCGCACGTGTGCGCGTGCGTATGTGTGTGTGTGTGTGTGTGTGTGTGTGCGTGTGTGTATGTGTGTGTGAGTGTGTGTGAGTGTGTGTATGTGTGTGTGTGTGTGTGTGCGTGTGTGCATGTGCGTGTGCGTGTGTGTGAGTGTGCCTGGCTTGTGGCATATTTGTTATGCAAGCCACAGTTAATTTCGCCCACTGCAGGGGGCAGGTATGCAAACACACTCACACACCCTCACACACACTCACACACACACACACACACACACACACACGCACACACACGCACACACACGCACACACACTGTGCTCATTCCTGAGGCAGGATTGCACAGCACCGTACTGCTTTATTTATAAACAGTCATTAAGATTGTCAGCCTGTCTCAGAGTAAAGGCTGCTGATGTAGCTGGCAGAGCTGATGGTGCTGATGATGACTGGTCTCTCCAGGTCTCAGCCCCTCAGTGGCACAACTCTGATCACATTTCTCATGTTCTCAGATTGTTCATTACATTATTAATGTGCAAACACGAGGACCCGCTGGCCCAGCTGGACCTGAACTCTGCGATTTAGAGATGGCTGCTGTTTGCGTTCTGGCCTGAAAACCCAAAATTAGCTCCTCACTGATGCGCCACCCAGCCTGAGAGAAGCCAGCTGAAATTAGGGCTCTGTGTTTCTCTGTCATTAGTGTAAATATCAGCCCAGACCGAACTGGCCGAGCTCACGGCCCCATTCCTCAATAACCCGGCTGTCTGTCTCAGCTGCGGCTGTGAAATCTCCCTCCTCCCAGAACGTTTGTGCGTATGATTGGGCGAGTCGAGGCCGGGCGTGCTCAGATCACACTGGTGAACCTCTCCTCCTGCTCTTGGGCTTTCTGCGGGGGAATGGAACCAATTTCAGATTAAAGAATGAGGATAAATGGAATTATCCAGTTATGCTTCCGAATTAAAAAGGAAGGACTCTCCAGGGCACTTGGGGTGAGGTTTTTTTAAATGAGATTTCACAGTTTCTCAGTACAATTGAACACGCGAACCGAGTCAAACTGCTTCAGATGTACTGTGATGAATTCCCCTCAGGTGACTGTGCAGGTGTGTGTGTGTGTGTGAGAGAGAGTGAGTGAGTGTGTGTATAGCTCAGGTGACTCTGTGCGGGTATGTGTGTGTGTGCGTGTAGCTCACGTGACTGCAGGTGTGTGTGTGTGTGTGTGTGTGTG
>NC_083767.1:2390044-2395483 GCF_963514075.1 Conger conger
GTGCTCACTGAGTATGTTCTGTAATGGTGAACCTGTGAGGGATCCGTTCCCTGACTGCTGCTCTCTGCTGCTCTCTGCTGCTCTCTGCTCTCAGTTCATCATCACACTGTACTGGATGAGCACGCTCTGCAGGGCTCTGTTCTCTGTTCTCTATGGAGATGAGCACGCTCTGCAGGGCTCTGTTCTCTGTTCTCTATGGAGATGAGCACGTTCTGCTGGGCTCTGTTCTCTGTTCTCTGTTCTCTGTTCTCTGTTCTCTATGGAGATGAGCATGCTCTGCTGGGCACTGTTCTCTATGGAGATGAGCATGCTCTGCTGGGCACTGTTCTCTATGGAGATGAGCACGCTCTGCTGGGCACTGTTCTCTATGGAGATGAGCACGCTCTGTTCTCTATGGAGATGAGCACGTTCTGCTGGGCTCTGTTCTCTGTTCTCTGTTCTCTGTTCTCTGTTCTCTATGGAGATGAGCATGCTCTGCTGGGCACTGTTCTCTATGGAGATGAGCACGCTCTGCTGGGCACTGTTCTCTATGGAGATGAGCACGCTCTGCTGGGCACTGTTCTCTGTTCTCTGTTCTCTGTTCTCTGTTCTCTATGGAGATGAGCATGCTCTGCTGGGCACTGTTCTCTATGGAGATGAGCACGCTCTGCTGGGCACTGTTCTCTATGGAGATGAGCACGCTCTGTTCTCTATGGAGATGAGCACGCTCTGCTGGGCTCTGTTCTCTGTTCTCTGTTCTCTATGGAGATGAGCACGCTCTGCAGGGCTCTGTTCTCTATGGAGATGAGCACGCTCTGTTCTCTGTTCTCTGTGGAAAGTGTGAAAGGAGCAGAAACCCCGTGTCGTCAGCGCTTTTCATAAAATAGAAATAAAAAAAGTTTCAGTGTAAGAGAATAATGTAAACTCATGTAGATGAGGAGCCTCAGTGTAATTAGCAGAGAGGAGTAGAGTGAATGTGGAGCCTTGAGCAGAGAAAGCGCCACACAGTCATGAGTCTCAACAGCTCCGGCCTTCATTAGGCATACGAGCGCATTGCTTCCCATCAGTGACATTTCTGCTGTTTTCCTGTCTTGGTGCGAGGCCTCTCAGGTATCAGGGTAAAATGAACATTTTCCTGCCCTGCTCTTAGCAGTGAGAAAATGATTTGAGAGAAGGTGTGCTCGTGGGCTCATTAAGTTGAGCGCAGCAGTAGAAGGTGTCATTACTGTAAACCCTGTGAGCTGAAATGAGCAGCAGAGAGTTATGACACGCTAAGAACACGCTAACGCTCAGTGGTCCCGGGCGTGTTGGTGTCGGACAGAGTGTGTTCTGCGCGGTACGGCAGGGTTAAAGTGTCCGTGTTCAGCTGCAAAACTGGCACAGAAAGCGGTCTAACCCCAGATTCTTTCAGCTCTACACTGTATAAAACATAACTTCCAACTTACTGCAAGTTCATGTCCAAGCAGCATTTTTTTCAGAGTCAACATGAGAAGGAAATTCTCTAATTAGTATAACAAACGTCTTCTCAAGTTCACTTCTTAAGGCAGCCAACACACTAACCACTAACTTGTGTTAAGTTGTCATTTTACAGTTTAAAATATTTTGTTTGGTCCCTGTAGCTGTGTATTCTATTGTACATACTGCAACATACTTTCCATTGTGTTTACATTGTAGCAGTATGATGGTGTACTGTACTGTACATAGGGTATTGTAGCAGTATGATGGTGTACTGTACTGTACATAGGGTATTGTAGCAGTATGATGGTGTACTGTACTGTACATAGGGTATTGTAGCAGTATGATGGTGTACTGTACTGTACATAGGGTATTGTAGCAGTATGATGGTGTACTGTACTGTACATAGGGTATTGTAGCAGTATGATGGTGTACTGTACTGTACATAGGGTATTGTAGCAGTATGATGGTGTACTGTACTGTACATAGGGTATTGTAGCAGCATGATGGTGTACTGTACTGTACATAGGGTATTGTAGCAGTATGATGGTGTACTGTACTGTACATAGGGTATTGTAGCAGTATGATGGTGTACTGTACTGTACATAGGGTATTGTAGCAGTATGATGGTGTACTGTACTGTACATGGGGTATTGTAGCAGTACTCTTTAAGCTCTCTGAGGGACTCACTTGTGTTGCAGGCCGTCTGTCTGGCTGGAGAGGTTGTGCTGCATGACGATCTGGAACTCGGTCTTGTTGCAGCAGTACCTGAAGGGCGTGTTGTTGTGAAAGCAGCAGAACATGTAGGTCTTGTTGTCAGAGAGGCGTGGACAGTGGAAGCCAGAGTGTTCTCGCCCCTTGAGGTCGGAGTAGGGCTCACACACGCGGTAGTGTGCGGACAGGGCTGTGGGCGAGAGACAGAGGGGTACAGCAGAGAGAGAGACACAGTGAGACGCACAGAGACGCAGAGAGACCTTGGGCCCCAGAACATTCCCTTTGCCTGAGTCTCGTGTTCTTCATTCCCCTGTCTGCACCTCCTTTCCTCCTCTCCCCCGGTGAGCAGGAGCTGAAAAGCACGCAATTGGATAGCGCCCCTGGTCTCTGAGTGTCTGTAGCTTTGAGCCACAGCGAAACGTGTTTGTGTTTTTCATCCCAAACACAGCCTGGCAGCACCAGCAATCACCAGAACCATCCATCTGGATCCAGAAATTACACTTGAGCTATTCCTACAGTAGACAGACCGAGGACAGTGAGAACCTGAAGGTGTGAGAAGTAAATACTTGCTGTTGCCCACTCTCTCTCACACTCTTCCAGATCTGTAAACTGTTTTTGTGTCTATATTAAACCACCACACAGGCAAACGCTCATAATGAAGATGTTGTTGTTAAATAGAATCGATCGTCGTGTTGAGCAGGCCGTGGAATAGAGCGAGCATCCTAGCAGCATTGCTCTCTGATTTCAGTCATTTTCCAACACTTTTTTAAATCATTTTACTCAGACACTGTAATAAACAGACCTTCACATTTTACTCAGACTCTGTGATAAACAGACCTTCACATTTTACTGCTGCTTAATAGTTTCAAAATTATTATTCCGACTATTATTATTTACTGTACTGTACTTAGATTTTATTAATTTCTGTCTGCTTTGGAAATGCCATAAT
The DNA here is from genome assembly GCF_963514075.1 of Conger conger. Classification (NCBI taxonomy): domain Eukaryota; kingdom Metazoa; phylum Chordata; class Actinopteri; order Anguilliformes; family Congridae; genus Conger; species Conger conger. Next base: position 2,393,142 of record NC_083767.1, read on the forward strand.
GCCATAATGCCGGTCGTCTCTTTCAGTCACATTGTGTCATGAAGGATGCCCTCCAGGATGAAGTGCTTCCAGTGGGATATTTAGACAGAACCGTTCAGAACCAGCCTGAACCCCGTGCCTGGTTCTGCCCTAACCTGGTTCTGACTTTCCTTTTCCAAATCCCCATGTGACAGGCTTGCAGGCCTGTGGTAACCTTGGGGCAGTCTGGGGCAGTCTGGGGCAGTCTGGGGCAGTCTGGGGCAGTCTGGGGCAGTCTGGGGCAGTCTGGAATGTGATCCGTTTGCGAAGTCTGTCATATCAGGAGTTGATTCTGCTAAATACGGAGTGAAAGATTGATTCATGGTTGGATGTCAGTTGTAATTCATTTTTTGGCTCTTTGGTACATATTAATTAGGATTTTTGGGGGTTGGGGTGGGGTTATGCACAGGACGGAGAGTGTGGGGGGGTTTGGGAGCCACTGTTTTGTTTAACAGATCTAATCTGTAACACTGCAGTCGTTGCTAGCCTGTGGTGACTTAATGACAGAAGCTCCTACTGTGCAGATTTAATGTTTCAGATGAATGATGATGGTACAACTGCAATAAAATCAAACAAGTATACAAATGCGTGCACGCACACGCATGCACACACATGCACACACACACACACACATGCATATTTTTCCTGGTTTTTCCTTTTTGGCAACACGGAGGGCAAACTGGGGCCGGGAACACAGCGAGGTTACAGATCCAATAAACACACTCGTTTACATAATTCAGTTACGCGGGACGGAAGACGGGGGGGGATTATGCAGCAGATTAGATGCTCTGTCCAGGTCTGCCTGCCATGGCCAGGCACTGAGAGGGATGCAGACCAAATGTAATCTTATTTACTGTACGCCCCTGCCTGGGAAATACGCATCACCAGGAATCTTCATCTGAAAGATGCCTTTTACTCATGAATTTTCTGATGAATGTCCCATATAAATCCCCACACAGGGCGTATGAAAGGCCCCCCACACAGGGCGTATGAAAAGCCCATGTTTACTCCTGGTCCCTCTCAGCCCCAGGGCGTGTTGGTTGTGTTTAGTCAGGTGCCAGAGTTTGCTGTAGTTAATAGGCATGTATGTGAATACTCACTGGCTGTATGCTGATATTTTAAACATCATTAATCAACGGTTATGAGGCCGAGACTTGCCTGACCAGTGTTCAGTAATGTTTTGGCCTACGCTAAATCAGGAACCTGGGAGACAAAAGCAGATTTTCCTGGTGTGAGGTGTGATCACTTCTTTGCACATAATCTGCTTCATAGTCTAGCTCATAATGTAGTGTCTTCCCTGTCGATGTAATGCAGTTAACTGTAAAGTCTGTCTACTGTACAGTTGTGAAAATGATTTTTAACGCCGCACACAAACTCCTCTGAGGTCGATGGAGATCCACTGACGGAGTGAAGCTGAGGGCCGGCAGCTAGCCTTCCTGTCACCCTGTTAATCCAACTCTCACAGAGCACATGATGTACTAGTCTTACTCTGTTAAAGCTGAGTCACCTCTGAACATTTTACTTTGCAGCACATAATCCAAACACAGTGCTTAATCCTAACATTCCGGTGTGTAATCCGGACACAGTGCTTAATCCTAACATTCCGGTGTGTAATCCGGACACAGTGCTTAATCCTAACATTCCGGTGTGTAATCTGAACACAGCGGCCGAAGCGCAGACTTCCGACGCTCCGATCAGGTTGGCTTTCCCAGTGCTCAGACATGGAGTATTTTCCCAGCATGCTCCGCTGTAGAATCTCCGCACACGCCCCCGGGCAGCAGCCGAAACTGGCGGCGTGGACATTAGCATATAGACGAGAGCCGTCCTGAAGCTGCGCCTCTCTCACCTCCTCACGCCCAGACTGCGCCTCTCTCACCTCCTCTCACACGCCTCCTCTCTCACCTCCTCTCTCACCTCCTCTCACACGCCTCCTCTCACACGCCTAGACTGCACCTCTCTCTCCTCTCACATGCCTCCTCTCTCACCTCCTCACGCCCAGACTGCGTCTCTCACACGCCTCCTCTCACACGCCTCCTCTCACACGCCTAGACTGCACCTCTCTCTCCTCTCACACGCCTCCTCTCTCACCTCTCACACGCTCAGAGTGCTCCTCTCTCACCTCCTCTCATGCCCAGATTGCTCCTCTCACACCTCCTCTCGCATGCCTAGACTGCACCTCTCACCTCCTCTCACACGCCCAGACTGCTCCACTCTCACCTCCTCTCACACGCCTCCTCTCTCACGCCTCCTCTCTCACCTCCTCTCACACGCCCAGACTGCGCTTCTCACCTCCTCTCACATGCCTCCTCTCACACGCCCAGACT
>NC_083767.1:2400683-2405683 GCF_963514075.1 Conger conger
AGAAAGCCCAGCATTACTACTGTCCCCATGGAGAAAGCCCAGCATTACTACTGTCCCCAGGGAGAAAGCCCAGCGTTACTACTGCCCCCCAGGGAGAAAGCCCAGCGTTACTACTGCCCCCCAGGGAGAAAGCACAGCATTACTACTGCCCCCAGGGAGAAAGCCCAGCGTTACTACTGCCCCCCAGGGAGAAAGCCCAGCGTTACTACTGCCCCCCCAGGGAGAAAGCACAGCATTACTACTGCCCCCCAGGGAGAAAGCACAGCATTACTACTGCCCCCCAGGGAGAAAGCCCAGCGTTACTACTGCCCCCCAGGGAGAAAGCCCAGCATTACTACTGCCCCCCAGGGAGAAAGCCCAGCGTTACTACTGCCCCCCAGGGAGAAAGCCCAGCGTTACTACTGCCCCCCAGGGAGAAAGCCCAGCATTACTACTGCCCCCCCAGGGAGAAAGCACAGCATTACTACTGTCCCCAGGGAGAAAGCCCAGCGTTACTACTGCCCCCCAGGGATAAAGCACAGCAATACTACTGTCCCCCCAGGGAGAAAACACAGCATTACTACTGCCCCCCCATGGAGAAAACACAGCATTACTACTGTCCCCCCAGGGAGAAAGCACAGCATTACTACTGCCCCCCCATGGAGAAAACACAGCATTACTACTGCCCCCCAGGGAGAAAGCACAGCATTACTACTGCCCCCCCAGGGAGAAAGCACAGCATTACTACTGCCCCCCAGGGAGAAAGCCCAGCGTTACTACTGCCCCCCAGGGAGAAAGCCCAGCATTACTACTGTCCCCATGGAGAAAGCCCAGCGTTACTACTGTCCCCAGGGAGAAAGCCCAGCGTTACTACTGCCCCCCAGGGAGAAAGCCCAGCGTTACTACTGCCCCCCAGGAGAAAGCACAGCATTACTACTGCCCCCCAGGGAGAAAGCCCAGCGTTACTACTGCCCCCCCAGAGAGAAAGCACAGCATTACTACTGCCCCCCAGGGAGAAAGCACAGCATTACTACTGCCCCCCCAGGGAGAAAGCACAGCATTACTACTGCCCCCCAGGGAGAAAGCCCAGCGTTACTACTGCCCCCCAGGGAGAAAGCCCAGCGTTACTACTGTCCCCCCAGGGAGAAAACAGCATTACTACTGCCCCCCCATGGAGAAAACACAGCATTACTACTGCCCCCCCATGGAGAAAACACAGCATTACTACTGCCCCCCAGGGAGAAACCACAGCGTTACTACTGTCCCCAGGGAGAAAACACAGCATTACTACTGCCCCCCAGGGAGAAAACACAATGATAGTACTGCCCCCCAGGGAGAAAACACAGCATTACTACTGTCCCCAGGGAGAAAGCACAGTGTTACTACTGTCCCCCATGGAGAAAGCACAGCATTACTACTGTCCCCCAGGGAGAAAACACAGTGATAGTACTGCCCCCAGGGAGAAAGCACAGCGTTACTACTGTCCCCCCATGGAGAAAACACAGTGATAGTACTGCCCCTGGAAACACCCAGAATACCTCCTTGTGAGAGCCCCCCCCCCCCCCGCTGATCAGGTGTGCAGGATTTCAGTAGTGCTGAATAAAGTGCTCACTGTTGAAATGGGCTCCAACATACAAATGGAGGAACTAGAGAGAGGACTAAAAAGTCAAACCTGCTGACACTGCGGCCCTACAGGACTGGAGTTAAACCTGCAGACACACCGGCCCTCCAGGACTGGAGTTAAACCTGCAGACACTGTGGCCCTCCAGGACTGGAGTTAAACCTGCAGACACTGCGGCCCTCCAGGACTGGAGTTAAACCTGCAGACACTGCGGCCCTCCAGGACTGGAGTTAGACCTGCAGACACTGCGGCCCTCCAGGACTGGAGTTAAACCTGCAGACACTGCGGCCCTCCAGGACTGGAGTTAAACCTGCAGACACTGCGGCCCTCCAGGACTGGAGTTAAACCTGCAGACACTGCGGCCCTCCAGGACTGGAGTTAAACCTGCAGACACTGTGGCCCTCCAGGAGACACTGTGGCCCACCCTCCATAGAGAGTGTGAGGGTGAGGCCCTGAGGCTCTGCTGCCTGGGGGGCCCGGCCTGCTTTATCCCCGCAGAGCTGGATTTGAGCTGGCAGGGCTGTCTGAGTCACGCTCGGCAGCGTGGGGGGAAAAGGAAAAACCTAATGTGTGCGTTTTATCTCACCATCCTGCTAATGGGGCTGGGGCAGGGAGAGGCAGCACGTTAGCGTGACAGCGTTAGCGTGAGCGCATTAGCGCCACACATTCCCCATCTGTTGCCTCCACAACAAGCCCCAATGCTAACGTCTCATCAGCTGTGTGTTTAAATCCATACTAAAAACCCTCACTGTGGAGAACGAGAGAACATGAACACCCTCGCTGTGCACGTGAGACTAGTTTCTGACTGAGTCTGAACTATAGATGGCCAAAGCCTCTGTGTTTCTACCACGCTGGGTGTGTCCTAATACTCTAAAAATACATCCCCCCCCCCCCCCCCCCCCAAGACTTACAGACTGGAGAGCAGGGTATTGGGATGCACCCCCCTTAGCTCAGGTTCCACAGACACACACACACACCCACACACTCACACACACTCACACACTCCCTCTTACACACACACACCCACACACTCACACACTCCCTCTTACACACACACACCCACACACTCACACACTCCCTCTTACACACACACACACACACACCCACACACTCCCTCTTACACACACACACACACACACCCACACACTCCCTCTTACACACACACCCACACACTCACACACACTCACACACTCCCTCTTACACACACCCACACACTCACACACTCCCTCTTACACACACACACACCCACACACTCACACACTCCCTCTTACACACACACACACACACACCCACACACTCACACACTCCCTCTTACACACACACACACACACCCACACACTCACACACACTCACACACTCCCTCTTACACACACACACACACACTCACACACACACGCTCACACACTCACTCACACACTCACACACGCTCACACACACACTCACACACTCCTCTCTCTCACACACACACACACACACACACTCCCTCTCACACACACACCACACACACACACGCTCACACACACACTCACACACAGAGGTGTGTCGTACATCGTGCGATACAGTAGAACAGCATCCTCACGCTACACCCAAACTGAATGTTTTTTGTTTTTTTACAGCGGTGAGTGTCTGACCTGGTGTGTGTCTGATCTGGTGTGTGACTGATCTGGTGTGTGACTGATCTGGTGTGTGACTGATCTGGTGTGTGTCTGACCTGGTGTGTGACTGATCTGGTGTGTGTCTGACCTGGTGTGTGACTGATCTGGTGTGTGACTGATCTGGTGTGTGTCTGAGCTGGTGTGTGTCTGATCTGGTGTGTGTCTGAGCTGGTGTGTGACTGATCTGGTGTGTGTCTGAGCTGGTGTGTGACTGATCTGGTGTGTGTCTGAGCTGGTGTGTGACTGATCTGGTGTGTGTCTGACCTGGTGTGTGACTGATCTGGTGTGTGACTGATCTGGTGTGTGACTGACCTGGTGTGTGTCTGATCTGGTGTGTGTCTGACCTGGTGTGTGTCTGACCTGGTGTGTGAGTGACCTGGTGTGTGAGTGACCTGGCAATGGATGATCTACATGGATTAGATCAGTTCAGGTCTTTTTATTACATGCCTCCAAGCCTCTTCAAAATAAAGAAATGTGTTTTATAAATAGGCTGCAACTACACGCATGCGTCCATAACTAGGCTGATCATTAACTGCAGTTGCAGAAGGAGTAGTTATTAGTTTCTGATTTATTAAAATAATATACTGATTCAATATTCAATATTAATAGTTAAATGACAGTCTAAGCAGATGAAACTCCCCTGACTGAATCCGGTGTTTTCCAGGCGTTAGGGGAGGGAGGTGAGCTTGTGTGGGAGCTTTATTCCTGCGGAGTCTGGGATGAGTGGCTGTTCTCGCTCCGCAGCGTGTAAAACGGGGGGGTCCCCCCCGCCCCAGGGAGATCACACAGGACCGGGACCCTTTTATTAACGCCGCGGGGTCCCCATGGCAACCCTGACTCATCGCTAGCGCGGCCGTGGGGCGGGGATGGCCTTGTAGCCACGGTAACCATGTAACCCGGTAACCACGGTTCCGGAACTTTCCATCTTACATTTCCTCGCTGGGATCTGGGAGCCCCTAACAGGCCATTTGAAAAGCAGTGGAACCCCAGGTCAGGGATATCGGGGTGCGGACACTTCCCCACCAGGAAAACCCTACGCTGTAGGTCCTGATGTCTCGTGGGAGCTCAGTGACTCCACGCCGGTCAGGATTCTGACTCTGAAGGAGTTTATCTTCTCACCGATCTGTGTAGGAGGCCGGTCCAGACCCAGAAACGCTGAGGAACGCTTAATCATTCAGAACGGAACAACGTTCTGCAGTGTGGAACTCATCTTGTGGGAAGTGTAAAAGTTGTAAAAGTTGGGTTGTGCAGGAGCACAGGACAGGATGTGGAGAGAGATATTCTGCGCACATTTAATCACATTTTCAGTCTTTTCTTTCTCAATATTTTATTCATGAATAGTACCACATCTCTTTAATATTTTCTCTTCAGTTTGGCGGTTACGGCACTGTCTAATATTGCCGTTTCTGCTTTTACAACTGCCACTTTGTTCTGATCACATTACTGTCTGTGTGTGTTCTCCTCATTGTGTGTGTGTGTTCTCCTCATCCTGTGTCTGTTTGTGTTCTCCTCATTGTGTGTGTCTGTGTGTGTACTCCTCATCGTGTGTGTCTGTGTGTGTGTGTGTGTTCTCCTCATCGTGTGTGTCTGTGTGTGTACTCCTCATCCTGTGTCTGTGTGTGTACTCCTCATCGTGTGTGTCTGTGTGTGTACTCCTCATCCTGTGTGTCTGTGTGTGTTCTCCTCATCCTGTGTCTGTGTGTGTACTCCTCATCGTGTGTGTCTGTGTGTGTGTGTGTGTTCTC
>NC_083767.1:2413183-2418183 GCF_963514075.1 Conger conger
TTCTCTCTCTCTCCCTCTCCCTCTCCCTCTCTCCTCTCCCTCTCCCTCTCTCCCTCTCCCTCTCCCTCTCTCTCTCCCTCTCCCTCTCTCCCTCTCCTCTCCCTCTCCCTCTCTCTCTCCCCTCTCCCTCTCTCTCTCTCTCTCTCTCCGTCTCTCTTGCGCTCTCTCTCTCCCTCTCCCTCTCCCTCTCCCTCTCTCTCTCTCCCTCTCCCTCTCCCTCTCTCTCTCTCTCTCCCTCTCTCTCCCTCTCTCTCTCTTTCCCCCTCTCCCTCTCTCTCTCTCTCTCCCCCTTTCTCCCTCTCCCTCTCTCTCCCTCTCTCTCTCTGTCTCTCTCTCTCTCTCCCCCTTTCTCCCTCTCCCTCTCCCTCTCTCCCTCTCCCTCTCTCTCTCTCTCTCTCCCTCTCTCTCTCTCTCTCTCTCTCTCCCCAGAGGAAGCAGTAATGGGCCGCATTAGAGACGGCCTCACTCTCGCCCCGCGGGTTCTGGAGGAGGTCCATCAGCCCGGTTCTGAACCACTGATGTTCTGTCTCCAGAGCCTATGATTCACTGTGCCGGAGTTGCTGTTCTTTGTCTCCCAAACAAAACACTGCGCTCTCTCCCTCTCCCTCTCTCCCTCTCTCCCTCTCTCCCTCTCCCTCTCCCTCTCCCTCTCTCTCTCTCTCTCTCTCTCTCTCTCCCTCTCTGTCACTGGAACCTCCTAAACAAAACAAGGGGGCCACACTACAGCCATTTAAAGCATACAGCTATATGCTGTATAGCTTCCCAATGTATAATTTCCCAATGCATAATCAGAATGATTGAGTGAATGTGCTATTCCAGTTAGTAAGCAGGGATGCACTTCTGTGGGGCTGCATTGGTGTTTATTTACCCAGAATGACACACCTGAGCTGTTAGTGGCCACCAATCACTGTCGCTGTTGTTTTTTTCCAATGCAAACCCTGATTGGTGGCGTTCCACTCTGCTTTGTTTTATAGGTGACATCACCACAGCATCTTATTCCTCATTTATTATCACTGCGTAATTCTATGCCTCCGTTTACCCTGTTCAGCAGTGTGAGATTCAGCAGTGCGCTGGTTTAAACAGGGTTGAGCAGAGAGGGAGGAGTATCTGTGATTAGTTCAGCAGTCTGAGCGGGAGAGAGACTCAATACTGCACAGTTAGCAGAGTGTAAATTAACTCCCCAGCCAAGACAAAACTCTATCTTTTAATGGACAAGAAGCCTTATTTTGAAGATCTTACACGAGATCAGACTGTAACACATTAACTCTGCAGCGGACCTGGTCAAATACGTAACTGTTTTTATTCAATTACTTTTCGGTGGTTGATTGATCTTAACTGGTGCAATTCAGCCAACCGAGAGGACCAGAATGTGGGGTTGCCAATTGTTCCGTGTTTTTTAAAGGTTAGGGTACGCCAGACCAGCTCAATAAAGCTTAGAAAAGTGTGATGTGTTGGACTGGTGTGGTCTGCAGAGAGCTGGATCTGGATGGGCTCAGTGTCTTACTGCACGGTCACAGCTCAGCACCTATATGCCTGTTGTCTTTTCTTGCCAGAGGCAGAAATATGAAATAAAACAGAAATATGTTTTAAAAAATAATAATTTCCCCATGCTACTGCTTCATGCTTGGCTTCAGGTTCCCAACATCACTAATAAATCTGCTGTAATCGGTACAACGCCAAATAACAATAATATAACTGCATACCAAATGTGATCTCACAGGATAATTTGTGTTATTGCCTTCTAAAAAAACAAAAACTTTAAAGCTAAAATGATTCCATTTGTTTTTTCACTTGAGAAATTTATTTGAAACAGACCTGGGTCTGTTTGTTTTAGATGCAAATACTTTTCTGTGCTCTGTTGATCTTGCCTGGTGCATTATCTGTCAGTGGTAATGTGCTCATTAACGGAGCGTGCTGATTGGCTCTGTGTGGCAGTGACAGGATGTGTCTCGCACTCCCTGATGGTGTAGCAGCCGTGTGTGTCAGACGCCTCCGCAGTGTCAGCGCCGTGTTCAGCTCCCAGCGTTCAGCTCCCAGCGATGCTCAGTTCTTATGTTTTTACTCATCAAACCTGCTGGTGCATCAGTACCAGAGACAGACTCTGATCAGTGTCCACTCTGCTGCCGTCCCGCTGGGGGTGTAGCTACCGCGTGGCTGGGCTCAGACTGAGCTGCAGTCCTGGAGACTCACTGAGGGCTCTTCTCATAGTTTGGTCTCCCAGAACTTAATTAATCCATTAAAGTGTCTGATTCCACAGTGGCCTCATCACCAGGAGGGTGTATATCAAAGCAGGATCACTGAGTTAGCTGGATAACTGCACTGAGTAAAACCCACAAAGCAGGACTACTGAGTTAGCTGGATAACTGCACTGAGTAAAACCCACAAAGCAGGATTACTGAGTTAGCTGGATAACTGCACTGAGTAAAACCCACAAAGCACGATCACTGAGTTAGCTGGATAACTGCACTGAGTAAAACCCACAAAGCAGGATTACTGAGTTAGCTGGATAACCGCAGAGTAACACCCACAAAGCAGGGTTACTGAGTTAGCTGGATAACTGCACTGAGTAAAACCCACAAAGCAGGATCACTGAGTTAGCTGGATAACTGCACTGAGTAAAACCCACAAAGCAGGATCACTGAGTTAGCTGGATAACTGCACTGAGTAAAACCCACAAAGCAGGATCACTGAGTTAGCTGGATAACTGCACTGAGTAAAACCCACAAAGCAGGATCACTGAGTTAGCTGGATAACTGCACTGAGTAAAACCCACAAAGCAGGATCACTGAGTTAACTGGATAACTGCCCTCAGTAAAACCCACAAAGCGGGATTACTGAGTTAGCTGGATAACTGCACTGAGTAAAACCCACAAAGCAGGATCACTGAGTTAGCTGGATAACTGCACTGAGTAAAACCCACAAAGCAGGATTACTGAGTTAGCTGGATAACTGCACTGAGTAAAACCCACAAAGCAGGATCACTGAGTTAGCTGGATAACTGCACTGAGTAAAACCCACAAAGCAGGATCACTGAGTTAGCTGGATAACTGCACTGAGTAAAACCCACAAAGCAGGATTACTGAGTTAGCTGGATAACTGCACTGAGTAAAACCCACAAAGCAGGATTACTGAGTTAGCTAGATAACTGCACTGAGTAAAACCCACAAAGCGGGATCACTGAGTTAGCTGGATAACTGCACTGAGTAAAACCCACAAAGCAGGATCACTGAGTTAGCTGGATAACTGCACTGAGTAAAACCCACAAAGCAGGATTACTGAGTTAGCTGGATAACTGCACTGAGTAAAACCCACAAAGCAGGATTACTGAGTTAGCTGGATAACTGCACTGAGTAAAACCCACAAAGCAGGATTACTGAGTTAGCTAGATAACTGCACTGAGTAAAACCCACAAAGCAGGATTACTGAGTTAGCTAGATAACTGCACTGAGTAAAACCCACAAAGCAGGATCACTGAGTTAGCTGGATAACTGCACTGAGTAAAACCCACAAAGCAGGATTACTGAGTTAGCTGGATAACTGCACTGAGTAAAACCCACAAAGCAGGATTACTGAGTTAGCTGGATAACTGCACTGAGTAAAACCCACAAAGCAGGATTACTGAGTTAGCTGGATAACTGCACTGAGTAAAACCCACAAAGCAGGATCACTGAGTTAGCTGGATAACTGCACTGAGTAAAACCCACAAAGCAGGATTACTGAGTTAGCTGGATAACTGCACTGAGTAAAACCCACAAAGTAAAACCTGGAACAGATGTTTTTACTTCAGTCCATGTTCCAGTTTTGGAACTCTAATCCTTTGTGATCCTCAGCCCTGTTTGGGATGCAGAAGTCAGCAGTCCCTGTGGCTCAGAGTGCCACAATGCAGAGAATTTAAACTGCAACAACAATACGAACACGCTCTGCATCTCAGAAAGCACTGCTGTCATAGTCAAAGTGGCTTTGGGGAGGCCCGCTTCCCAGGACCTGCGTTTCAGAGATCTGCTCAGGCGGGGAAGCGCTGGAGTGCGGATGGGATTAATTAAACCGTGAGCTCCTCAGAGAGATGGCACTGCAGGAGTCCCCTTGGAGGACAAGTGATATTCATACAGCACCATGTGTATGATCCCTGCTGCAATATTTTACATAGATCAGAGATCTGAGATTAGATTGTATGTTTTTGGGGGCAGGGGAGGGGGGTTTTTATGAAGTGACTGAGAATATTTTTTTACAGTGAACAAATTAAGTTGAAACTTAACATACTTGTGGCTGTCCTGTTTTGTACATTCATCGCGGTCATTCGCGGCAGACAGCGGATACCTGGTGCTGAAGGGTCACAGAGTTTCTGGGTGTGTGAGTATGAGTGTGTGTGTTTGAGGGGGTAGAATGAGAGTGAGAGTGTGTGTGTTTGAGCTGACGAGAGAAAGAGTGTGTGTGTGTGTGTGTGTGTGAGGGTGTACAGTATGTGTCTGCTTGTGTGTCTGTGTGTGTATCTGTGTGTGTACGTGTTCGGGTATTGTGTATCTGTGTGTGTACGTGTTCGGGTATTGTGTGTCTGTGTGTGTGCGTGTTTGGGTATTGTGTGTCTGTGTGTGTGCGTGTTTGGGTATTGTGTGTCTGTGTGTGTGCGTGTTTGGGTATTGTGTGTCTGTGTGTGTACGTGTTTGGGTATTGTGTGTCTGTGTGTGTGCGTGTTTGGGTATTGTGTGTCTGTGTGTGTACGTGTTTGGGTATTGTGTGTCTGTGTGTGTACGTGTTTGGGTATTGTGTGTCTGTGTGTGTACGTGTTTGGGTATTGTGTGTCTGTGTGTGTACGTGTTTGGGTATTGTGTATCTGTGTGTGCGTGTTCGGGTATTGTGTGTCTGTGTGTGTGCGTGTTTGGGTCCACTTTCAGCTTGCGAGGTGTACACAGCTCATTCTGCAGATCGCAGGTCAATCACTAGTTCATTTCAGATTTAAGCCATTTAAGCTGAGCAAGAAATAAATAACCCAGCATTCAGTG
>NC_083767.1:2433183-2443183 GCF_963514075.1 Conger conger
AGCTTTCAGAGAGAGCCCATGAGGGCCCATGAGAGCCCGTGAGAGCCCGTGAGAGCCCATGAGAGCCCATGAGAGCCCGTGAGGGCCCGTGAGAGCCCGTGAGAGCCCGTGAGGGCCCATGAGGGCCCATGAGGGCCCATGAGAGCCCATTTGTCCTGGTTTTCCTGTTGACCTGTACAGGGGGCTGGTGTTTTTTTCTGGACTCCAGTAAACTCTGTTTAAGAGTGAAATCATCACTGCAGATTCCACCAGTTATGTCTATTCTCCTTGGTGGTTTGTGTTTATTCCATATTTGGTGAAAATAAGGTCTTAATAATTGTGTTCTTGGTCTCTGCTGTAGATTGAGCTGATATTCGTTATCTTCTCTCTGGGGGAGAAGCAAGCGTGTTTGTATTTGTCATTTTTATTGCTCCTGGAGAATGATGGTGATTGTTCTGTGTGTATGTTAATACGGCAGTTGGTTGAGCTAATTGAGAACATGTGTTTTATGGACTTTCTGACTTTTAATAACTCATGCGGCTCGTTGGCATTATTTTTAGCTTTTGTTTCTCTTTACACAGATGTTTCTCGTCAGAAACATCTCCTCAATTTCAGAAAGCAGCATGACATGGCCTGCGTAGATCACCGCTGTTCCTGCAGTCAGTCTGTGCTTGTGATGAGGTGCTGGTGTTCAGTTACATCGTGTTCAATACATCAGAGAATCATTGCAGCAGAGACACAGACAGCCACTTAACACACCAAACAGTAATTGTAGGGAAAGCACATGTATTTAAAACTCTTGCCTAATTGATTGATCGATTGCTGTATTGATTGAATCAGAGCCGCTGGGGTTATGAAGTCTCTGTGACCTTTAACCTTCACAGAAAGGTCAGTGCCCACAAGTCTCTCCGGCAGAGGCGAACATTACGCCGTTGGCGATGGGGGTCGACACCGCAGTAATCCCAGAACACATCATCACTCAATCGGGCTTGTAGCCGCGGGAGTCTTAACGGCACGTGTACGCGTGACATCTGTTTGTGTCGTTTGGAAAATACAGGGGCATAACTCAGGCTGGTTTGGGAGGTGCAGAGCAGCACTGCTAATGGTTTTAATTGGGTGATGACTCATGGTGGGTTTTTATGTTACTGTTCTACAGGACAGCTGGTAGACGCTTATTGATCTCTGTGGAGTTTAGCTGCTCAGCTCTAAACAGTCAGCAGAGGTACAGGGACAGATATTTACTGCAGAACGTATTTTAGGAGAAAAACCAAAGGGTCTGCTACTTTTCTAGCCAGTTTACCTGTGGTTAGGGTGTTACCGGTCTGTCAACTGGACAGATTTGATTTGGACGTTTCTGAAAATCTTCTCACCAGTCCCAGACCAGTTTGATACCAGTGACCTTTACCCCCTGTCAAGATTAAAGATTGACTGTAGATCTTTACTGAGCTGCCTCGAACTCACTCACAGTGATGTGACAATACAGCACACATCACTCATACAGTTTTAAGAAATATGCCAGCTTCAGTGCGAATTAATATTTTAGAAGATTCTTTAATCTAGAACAAATTAAATTGAGTGCAAACAAATGAATGAATTTGCAAATCACTATGATTAATGATAAGTGCAATGGTCAGGAAATATCACCGTGGCGATGGGACTGACAGAGGCAGGTAGAGCTAAACAAGCTTGTGCTGAACTGAACAGGTGTGTGCTGAGCCAGTGTGTGTAACAGGTGTGTGTAGAACAGATCATTCATCTTTGCTTGGCTCTGCTTGGCTTTGCATTCCGTCTGTCAGCTTTTTACCTGTGTGTTGAAAGTGATACAGCAGCAGCAGGATTTCTAATGACTCAAACACTCCTTGCTTTTGGACCGCGCTCTCGCTAATATCTTATAGATATTAATATAATATCTTTGGACTGCGCTCTCGCTGATATCTTATAGATATTAATATAATATCTTTGGACTGTGCTCTCGCTAATATCGTATAGATATTAATATAATATCTTTGGACTGTGCACTCGCTAATATCTTATAGATATTAATATAATATATTTGGACTGTGCTCTCGCTAATATCTTATAGATATTAATATAATATCTTTGGACTGCGCTCTCGCTGATATCTTATAGATATTAATATAATATCTTTGGACTGTGCACTCGCTAATATCTTATAGATATTAATATAATATATTTGGACTGCGCTCTCGCTAATATCTTATAGATATTAATATAATATCTTTGGACTGCGCTCTCGCTAATATCTTATAGATATTAATATAATATCTTTGGACTGTGCTCTCGCTAATATCTTATAGATATTAATATAATATCTTTGGACTGTGCTCTCGCTAATATCGTATAGATATTAATATAATATCTTTGGACTGCGCTCTCGCTGATATCTTATAGATATTAATATAATATCTTTGGACTGCGCTCTCGCTGATATCTTATAGATATTAATATAATATCTTTGGACTGTGCTCTCGCTAATATCTTATAGATATTAATATAATATCTTTGGACTGTGCTCTCGCTAATATCGTATAGATATTAATATAATATCTTTGGACTGCGCTCTCGCTGATATCTTATAGATATTAATATAATATCTTTGGACTGTGCTCTCGCTAATATCTTATAGATATTAATATAATATCTTTGGACTGTGCTCTCGCTAATATCTTCCGTTCCACCGAGGACATGGACCCGCTCCAGCGATGTAACAGGGAAAGGACACATCCCTGAGTCAGCCAGTCCATGCGGTGTGTTGATCGACGTTGCCCTCATTCTGGTGTTGACGTGTGTGCAGGGAACATGTGGATACAGGGGCTGTATTAAATATTTACAGGCTCTCCGCTTTCTCTGTCAGGAGCACAATACCCGGCCTCTCTGGCCCTCATCCATAATGCACCAGCGTACGCTGTACAGGGCGGCTGTTATAATGATGCGTTTGGAGGTTCTAATTTAGGAAATGTGGGGGTTCCGTCACCCTGTGGGTCTATGCGATCACTTCCCCCTACTGAGGGTTCATCCTCTGGTTTTTGTGGATGCAGTGTGGGGGGGCAGTTAATTTGAGAGTCCCTGTTATTTGGACAGATCAGGCTGGACTGGGTCCAGCAGGCTGTGGTGAAAGCATTAATTTGGGCTGGTTTGTTTGTTTGGTATAATAGCCGGGGAACAAACCCTCCCGCATTGTATAATGAAACCTGACTATGGCCCTGCACTGTGGCCTGTTCTGAACTGTAGTATAGTGTACTGTAATGTTACTGTACTGTATTATAGTGTACTGTAATGTTACTGTACTGTACTGTATTATAGTGTTCTGTAATGTTACTGTACTGTAGTGTACTGTTATTCAGCTGAATGTTGATTAGGCTAAGCAGGGGCCACTCCTTCCTGGAGCATTGTGGGGTTAAGGGCCTAACTCAAGGGCCCTGTAGCTGCACTGATCTTACTGTGCCTACACTGGGGCTTGCTCTCAGTCAAGCACCTTAGCCGCTGGTTTAGCAGTTTAGCTAACAGGGCCGCAAGAACACAGCACAGGCAAAGCTACCGTATGGCGTCAATGTCCCGCTGATTTGGACCAATCATCATGTTTCACCGTGGGGAGCAGAACTCTTTTGATTGGCTGAGACAGAGTCTGTCTTGTTGACTGTTCAGTAGCTCCATGCTTTCTGGAGTTGGTGAGACCAGACTCGTCTGTTGCTGGAGTGGTTATTTTTATCGTCTCTGTCGGGTCAGGAAGTCGCCCGGAGGACGCCCTTCCCTCGCCGCGCGGAAGCCCGGAGGGGCTGATTAGCGGGTTCCCAGCGGGAAGTCTCCCCACCGCCAGACTGCCCTGAGTGACTGACACCTGCGACAGTCAAATATAATGCAGCAAACTTCTCCACTTTTCCATCTTCACCAAAAATCAACACTGTGCCATCGATATTAACACCTGTATTATTGGGTATGGCGTTGTTACTGACATGCTAGACCTATGGACATTTATAGTTAAACATGTATTGGGGTCCTGCCCCAGTTAAATGTAAATGAATATTGTTTAATATTGATTTTATTTGATACTAGTCAATATTCAGATCCATTCCAGGGATATTTCAATTTCAATTGCAATGTCTGGAGTAACAACTGCACAAACTTCACAGGTTCATTCTGAATAAGGATAAGAACCTTCCATGTATTCTCATTTACTGGCTGCATCTACTTTCAGCTATTTTCATCAGCCGTTGTATTTAATCTGTGTGTCTGAAGGGTCTCCATGTTGGGTCACCTTGTCGATTTTAAATGTCAAGTACCCAGGTAAGAATGCAGGAGAGGTGCTTGTGTGGAAGTGCTTCACATCCCGTCTGCGATTTCCCCGGGATGATAACACTGGGGTGGCACAGCGCTGACCTCACTTCACACTCACAGAAATCTCCAGAGCAGTTCTAAAAGTCACCCAGAAAGTTGGCAACTACCAAGAAGACCACTCCAAAATGGTGGATATGTTCTTCTTCTGTGATCCCTGTGGGAATTATCAGACTTCCCCTGGCATTGTGATGTCAGTGTCTGTGGGGATTATCAATCTTCCACTGGCATTGTGATGTTTCAAAATTGTGTATAAAATGGAGTCATACTGAACCACTGCGATTCCTCTTTAACCACTTGACATTTTTACCTCCTACTCTACAGTAAACAAAAGTCTTCAAGGTGCTTTGGTGTCGATGGCCTTCCATGCTCCAGGGATGTGCCCTGTCTGCTGGCCCTACTGGCTCTGGTGCACCGTGGTCCTGTCTCTGTGGTGTTGTTCCTGGAACCTGGCCCTACAGGGAGGTGCCCTTGAGTTTAGCACGTCCGTATTCTTGTCACCGCGCTGCCGTTTGTCTCTGCGGGCTGATCCAGCGCGCTGGCCTGCCATCCCTCACCCCGGACTGCCCGCCATCAGGAGGGTAATTCAGCTAACGGAGCGTGACCCCCCTCACAGGTCCCCAGGCCCCCATAACTCACTCAGCCTCTGTCTCCTCCTTCAGCTCCTCTGTCTCCTCCTTCACCTCCTTTCTGTCTCCTCCTGTCTCTTCCTTCAGCTCCTCTCTGTCTCCTCCTTCACCTCCTCTCTGTCTCCTCCTTCACCTCCTCTGTCTCCTCCTTCACCTCCTCTCTGTCTCCTCCTTCACCTGCTGTGCACGTTAGTTATTCAGCGTAAGTGCTTCACCAGGTCAGGGAATTATTAGTAATTATTTGGGCCATTTCCCTGGGCCTTGTCCAGAGTGAATTCTTGCTCAGTAACGTAGTCTTCCACCACAGAGTCCTTGGACCCTAACCCTAACTTCATACTCTCAACATGGGGCTGTCACCCTAATTTAGTTTTTTGTGTTTTGGATGTATATGACTGCAGCTAAACTCCCGTTGACAAGTAGAGAGTTGCTAGAGAGCGGAATGCCATGATACTGTGGAAAGTGTGAGTGAGTTAGTGAGTGATTCCAGGCTGAGATCTGGAGCTGAGAATCAAACAGAGCTTTATTAAACATGCCCGTGGGGATAGTGTGATATATTTATAGGTGCTGAATGTCAAAGGTGTATTTTACATTGTCCTAAGTCTAATGGGCAGGTGGCTGAACACGTCCATTTCTGATCAATCGTTTGGTACGTAAAGAAGGGCAAATCAATGTTGACAGAGTGGTTATCCTTTACGCCGGTACATTAGCCGTGAGAATGAGTGCATATGAATACATCTGATATCCTGCACAGATCCATAAATGAGGCCCGCGCTGGTTCTGAAAAATGATGTTCAGATCGGGCATAATGATGGTGATATGTGATATAAAGATATTATGATGGTAAATTCATTGGTATTCACCTGCTGGTGCCTCACCGTGATGAAGTGCATCATCTGCACACCACTGTGTTTGTTTCTATAAAAAGACAAGTCTCGCAAGGACAGTCATTTCTCAAAAGGGCTTCTGCTTATTTGGACAAGGAAGCATCGGTAAAAAAACAAAAAAACAAACAAAGGAGATAGCAGAAATGCATAAAAACAGAAATAGCGTGAAAAATAATGATGATGACGATTAAAAGGCACAAAAACACAGAGCTTCGATAGAATTGGTTTTCTGGGCTGTAAATCACTTTGAGCCTACGGCTTTAAGATCTTCACCACCTACAACAATATTATTATAATGTTTTTTTATGATTATTATTATTATTATTATTATTATTATATTATTACTATTATTATTCTCACCTGAGCAAAGGAAAGGCTTGCTGTGTTTTACTTTCTGAGACACGCGCACATTACTCCAGTGTGTGTGGTGAGCAGAGAGACAGACCAGTGCTCACACACTGTTTTCACTCCCACTGACAAACCACGAGTCTCACTGACAAACCACGAGTCTCACTGCATACGAGTCTCACTGCATACGAGTCTCACTGCATACGAGTCTCACTGTATACGAGTCTCACTGACAAACCACGAGTCTCACTGTATACGAGTCTCACTGCATACGAGTCTCACTGCATATGAGTCTCAGAGTGACACAGAGAGACCTGCGTTTATCACAAAGATGCCTGCTCCCCCTCCTCTCCCCTCCCCTCCCCTCCTCTCTCCCCTCCCCTCCTCTCCTCTCCCCTCCCCTCCCCTCCTCTCTCCCCTCCCCTCCTCTCCTTTCTCCCCTCTCCTCTCCTCTCTCCTCTCTCCTCTCCTCTCTCCCCCTCCCCTCCTCTCCTCTCTTCTCTCCCCTCCCTCTGAATGCTGATCCCCCAGTCCCTGTTCCTGACACCTGAAGAGTCGGTACGGATGAAAGGACGGATTCTGCCGTTTTTGGAGCTGCTTTGAAACCCAAAAAGGGTCAAAAAGATGTGTCTCTGCACAGCTTCAGGGCTGCTCTAGTGCTTTAAATAAATGATTATTTACCGTCTGTGAAAACTCGGCTTGTGAAGCAGCTCTTTCTCCTGAACTCTATCATTCTCAGATCCCATCCTCGACTCAACCCCCCCATTTTATACATAATTTATTGTTTTATAGCGCAGACCGTGTAAATAATTCATCTGTTTCTATGCATTCCATAGCACAAATCCCATGCCAAAACCTCGCACTTAACTGGGCAAACGTGTCACAGTGAGTGAAACAGAGAGAAGATGAACAGGCTCCTGATTGGTGGGAAGTTTGGATTGCTCAGAGATCACAGGCGTCTGGAGCTCACTGTCCGCTCAGCACAGAGAACCGGACCGAGCCGTGATCCGAGTCGGACAGCTTTCCTGATTGGAGGGCTGGTAAGAGCCATGCTTCCTGGGGCTAAGTGCCTGACGACGTCCCTGGAAGAGACTTTTGGATTCACATATGAGCATTCCACAAAGAAACGACACATAAACTATTTGTCTGTATGTCTGTGTCTGTGGAGTATGAACTTGAAAGTGTCACACAGGTGTGGTCGAGTCGCTGTGGAAGCGATGCTAATGGAGAGTTTGGGGCGGAGCAGGCTGAAGTGATGCGGTTGCCATGGCGATGGTAACCGCAGGTAGCCCCAGGAAACGCAGCGGACGGAGAGGGTACAAGATGTTCAGCACAGACACTCAGCACAGACACTCAGCACAGACACTCAGCACAGACACTCAGCACAGACACTCAGCACAGAGGCTCAGCACAGACACTCAGCACAGACACTCAGCACAGACACTCAGCACAGAGGCTCAGCACAGACACTCAGCACAGACACTCAGCACAGACACTCAGCACAGAGGCTCAGCTCAGACGCTCAGTACAGACACTCAGCACAGAGGCTCAGCACAGAGGCTCAGCACAGACACTCAGCACAGACACTCAACACAGTCCGCTGGTCTGCAGACAGGGTCCGTACAGCGCAATGCTACTGTCACTCTCAACACTGATTTTTCTGAAATATTTTCCACAAGAGCCATAACTCCCATATGGCCCTCAGTACGGCAGAGTTGTGTGCTGATCTGTCCTCTGGCCTTTCTGTAGGTAAGGGTATTGTGCACATAAACTCAAAGAAACCTCTCACACACACGTCTGAGTTTTCATTTCACTGAAACAGTGCTCGTTAGAATCTCGGGCACCTTTCCAGAAAACCACTGGGGCTGCTCCACAGCTGAGACTCCAGTGCTTTGTGAAGAATTGATAAAGTTTCATGTTCAAAGGCTCCTTCTGTCTCAGAGATTCAAGTCTGTGCTGAACTCTTATTTTATAAATGTGCATCTATGCTGCATATCTCGACTCGACTCCACAGATGATGAAATGATGTTTCTAGAGCAGATCTCAGACCAGTGTGTACAGACCAGTGAACCCACAGACCAGCGTGTACAGACCAGTGAACCCACAGACCAGCGTTTACAGACCAGTGAACCCTCAGAGCAGCGTGTACAGACCAGTGAACCCACAGACCAGCGTGTACAGACCAGTGAACCCACAGACCAGCGTGTACAGACCAGTGAACCACAGACCAGTGTGTACAGACCAGTGAGCACAGACCAGTGTGTACAGACCAGTGAGCACAGACCAGTGTGTACAGACCAGTGAGCACAGACCAGCGTGTTACAGGACTAGTGAACCCACAGACCAGTGTGTACAGACCAGCGTGTACAGACCAGTGAACCCACAGACCAGTGAGCCCTCAGAGTGGGCTGCTCTGGACTGGAGCTGGAGTGCAGGCTCTCCTGGGGAACGGGCTGCGTGTAAAACTCAAGAACTGCTCTTTCTTCCAGAAAAAGGGTCTCACGCTTCAGTAACATCATATGGAATATCGGGGTGCCCTACAGTACCCCTACAGTACCTCCACATTTCCGTTGGATTATGTGATTAATCACCGATTATGTTTGATGGGCTGGGATTATATGCAAAATAAATACCATGACCAATCATTCAGCACATTATTGGATTTGTGTGTGCTAAAATATTTTGCATGTGTGAGTAAAATAGTGTGGATACTATGGATATGAATGTTGTGAGTGAAACACAGAAAGGAACATGCACAGCAGCACTGGGGTGTTATTGAGATGTTCAGGGAGACGTCAGGGCAGGGATTCCAGAGCGGGAGGGGGGGTGGTCGTCAGCGGGCCCGGTTGCCATGGCGAGTGTGACGCAGCGGGGGCAGAGTCATGCCTGCTGTTATTTTGGGCTCTGAGGGGGGCGGGGGGGGGGGGGGGGGGGGGGGGGGGGGCGGGATGGAGACAGCTGTGGCTCTCTTCCACCTCTGGGGGTGACTGGGAGGAGGAGGCAGGGCTGTGGGGAGGGGGGGGCGGGGGTTGGGTCAGGGCAGACCCAGCTCCAGAGCCCAGCTCCAGAACCCAGCTCCAGAACCCAGCCCCTCTCCTGGGACCCAGCTGGGAGGAAGTTCATAGTGTGGGGGTGCACAAGGGCATGTCCCCTGACCCCCGAATCTCACACAGACCCACTCTCTCACTCATTTCATGTAATAATGACTACTGTGATAAACTTAGTTTACACCACAGGAAACTCTGGAACACAGAGCTGTCTGTCGCAGGAGCAGGGCCGGGAGAATTGGGGTCGAACAGGGTCGTAACTGTCAGACTTATTTTTCTGCTTTGTGGCGGTATTTATCTGCTTCCCGTGGTACTCAGACCTGACAGAGCTGCTACAGGATGTCATCTCGCTCATGAATAAACATCTCTGCCAGAGCGTGCGTTCTGGGCCTATCCCCTCATTCTCTCTCAGAGCCGTGAGACTGGGGTGTGTCTGGTCTCAGAGCCGTGAGACTGGGGTGTGTCTGGTCTCAGAGCCGTGAGACTGGGGTGTGTCTGGTCTCAGAGCCGTGACACTGGGTGTGTCCTGGTCTGTAAACATGGCTGCAGACTGCTCTCTCATGTCCTTTTGCTCTTTTCTCCCCATCTGGAATGACAGGAGTTCTGGCGACAGTAACACGGTTTGATTATGTTATTAACATGTAATTAAGCATCAATAGAGGGCCCTTGGGTTCAAGCCTCACAGTAACAGTATCTGCTGGGCCTTTGTCAGGTACAGAGGACTGTTATACTCTCAGTCAGTGTGTTGGTCTGTAGGCCT
>NC_083767.1:2448183-2450683 GCF_963514075.1 Conger conger
AGTCTGTTTTATGTTCAACATTCTGCAGCCGCTTTCAGTACGTATCTGCCTGGTGCTCCAGTAGCTGGCAGGTGAACATGGCGTCTCTCTGACTCCTCCTGTCAGGTGAACATGGCGTCTCTCTGACTCCTCCTGTCAGGTGAACATGGCGTCTCTGACTCCTCCTGTCAGGTGAACATGGCGTCTCTCTGACTCCTCCTGTCAGGTGAACATGGCGTCTCTGACTCCTCCTGTCAGGTGAACATGGCGTCTCTCTGACTCCTCCTGTCAGGTGAACATGGCGTCTCTGACTCCTCCTGTCAGGTGAACATGGCGTCTCTCTGACTCCTCCTGTCAGGTGAACATGGCGTCTCTGACTCCTCCTGTCAGGTGAACATGGGGTCTCTCTGACTCCTCCTGTCAGGTGAACATGGCGTCTCTGACTCCTCCTGTCAGGTGAACATGGCGTCTCTGACTCCTCCTGTCAGGTGAACATGGCGTCTCTGACTCCTCCTGTCAGGTGAACATGGCGTCTCTGACTCCTCCTGTCAGGTGAACATGGCGTCTCTGACTCCTCCTGTCAGGTGAACATGGCGTCTCTCTGACTCCTCCTGTCAGGTGAACATGGCGTCTCTGACTCCTCCTGTCAGGTGAACATGGCGTCTCTCTGACTCCTCCTGTCAGGTGAACATGGCGTCTCTGACTCCTCCTGTCAGGTGAACATGGCGTCTCTCTGACTCCTCCTGTCAGGTGAACATGGCGTCTCTGACTCCTCCTGTCAGGTGAACATGGGGTCTCTCTGACTCCTCCTGTCAGGTGAACATGGCGTCTCTCTGACTCCTCCTGTCAGGTGAACATGGCGTCTCTCTGACTCCTCCTGTCAGGTGAACATGGCGTCTCTCTGACTCCTCCTGTCAGGTGAACATGGCGTCTCTGACTCCTCCTGTCAGGTGAACATGGCGTCTCTCTGACTCCTCCTGTCAGGTGAACATGGCGTCTCTGACTCCTCCTGTCAGGTGAACATGGCGTCTCTCTGACTCCTCCTGTCAGGTGAACATGGCGTCTCTGACTCCTCCTGTCAGGTGAACATGGCGTCTCTCTGACTCCTCCTGTCAGGTGAACATGGCGTCTCTCTGACTCCTCCTGTCAGGTGAACATGGCGTCTCTGACTCCTCCTGTCAGGTGAACATGGCGTCTCTCTGACTCCTCCTGTCAGGTGAACATGGCGTCTCTCTGACTCCTCCTGTCAGGTGAACATGGCGTCTCTCTGACTCCTCCTGTCAGGTGAACATGGCGTCTCTGACTCCTCCTGTCAGGTGAACATGGCGTCTCTCTGACTCCTCCTGTCAGGTGAACATGGCGTCTCTGACTCCTCCTGTCAGGTGAACATGGCGTCTCTCTGACTCCTCCTGTCAGGTGAACATGGCGTCTCTCTGACTCCTCCTGTCAGGTGAACATGGCGTCTCTGACTCCTCCTGTCAGGTGAACATGGCGTCTCTGACTCCTCCTGTCAGGTGAACATGGCGTCTCTCTGACTCCTCCTGTCAGGTGAACATGGCTTCTCTCTGACTCCTCCTGTCAGGTGAACATGGCTTCTCTCTGACTCCTCCTGTCAGGTGAACATGGCGTCTCTCTGACTCCTCCTGTCAGGTGAACATGGCGTCTCTCTGACTCCTCCTGTCAGGTGAACATGGCTTCTCTCTGACTCCTCCTGTCAGGTGAACATGGGGTCTCTCTGACTCCTCCTGTCAGGTGAACATGGCGTCTCTCTGACTCCTCCTGTCAGGTGAACATGGGGTCTCTCTGACTCCTCCTGTCAGGTGAACATGGCGTCTCTCTGACTCCTCCTGTCAGGTGAACATGGCGTCTCTCTGACCCATCTAGTGTCCGATGAGGGACACAGCTCTGTGATTGGCCATTAAACAGGAAGTGATTACCTCAGGCTATCTGGGGTCATGGGTCAGGGGTCAGGGCTCTTCCCTCCTGTTTCTCTGTACAGCGTCTTTGTGACAGTCCTCCGTGAAAAGAGTGATTCATTAACAACTTAAACTGAACTGAACTGAACTGAACGCCCCGGCTCTTCCTGTTGGAGGGCCCTTGGCCCAGACTCTTTTCTCACGGAGAGGACACAGCAGCATCTCTGCGAGAGAGTGAGTGGGTGATAATCGCTCATTCAGTTTATTTATTTATTTATTTTTCTGCGACAGTGTACAATTATCCGTGATGTTGATGTGACGCCCCGTGCGGAAGTTAGCCGACAGGCGAGTCGTACATCAGGAGCAGAAACATCTCTGCAGGCCCAGAACAGAGCAGAAACAACTCTGCAGGCCCAGGGAAGCCACTTCACATAAACACACAGGGCATTGCTGAAATAATATAAGTATATCAATATGGATTTAGCAGTAAGCCAAATCAATTATTCATAAAGGAATAAGAAATATGTAAGAAAAAAATGTGTTTACAGTATTTAACTGAACTGACCCTGAATATCCCAACTAAGATCTGCTGGGATTCTAAGATG
>NC_083767.1:2458183-2463183 GCF_963514075.1 Conger conger
TCTGTGCTCTGAGTCACTGTCACTGTGCTCTGAGTCACTGTCACTGTGCTCTGAGTCACTGTCACTGTGCTCTGAGTCACTGTGCTCTGAGTCACTGTCACTGTGCTCTGTGTCACTGTGCTCTGAGTCACTGTGCTCTGAGTCACTGTGCTCTGAGTCACTGTCACTGTGCTCTGTGTCACTGTGCTCTGAGTCACTGTCACTGTGCTCTGAGTCACTGTGCTCTGAGTCACTGTCACTGTGCTCTGTGTCACTGTGCTCTGAGTCACTGTCACTGTGCTCTGAGTCACTGTCACTGTGCTCTGAGTCACTGTGCTCTGAGTCACTGTCACTGTGCTCTGTGTCACTGTGCTCTGAGTCACTGTCACTGTGCTCTGTGTCACACGGAGAGATTTATTCATCCATCCCTCGCTTTTATCTGCCGTTCCCCACCTGCGCCGGCAGCTCTGTTCTGTTTTCACACTCGCTGTTTAAAAGCCTCCCGTCACAACTTTCTGTCCGGGAGGGAGTACTGACGCTCCTGATAAAACTGTAATTAACATCATGCCGTTGAACTCCTCATTTGGGCATCCAGTCACAAAGTGCTGTCCACAGTATTGGTTACACTCTGTACCTAGTTATGTACAAAAACATTTTTATTCTCTGGAGGTTATTTTTTTCATTAGCCTACTTTTGTAATTTTTTGGTCGGCTGTGAAATCGGTCGAATGTTGCGTGTCAGCGTGTATCGAGTCGCGGTCTTTCTAAAAGTGGAGCCACTCTAAGCCATAAAAACCGTGCATGAAACCCGATGATATTTCAGCTCTCAAAAAATAAGTAGGCCGTCTGGTGGTGACGGCCACTTCCTGGTGTTTGGAACACGCGGAGTTCACGTTATGCTTATACAAGTAACGCACAGTACCCCTGCAAATTCCCCTTCTGTCCCTTAATTAGTCTCTCATGCCTCATCATGCAGCTCGTCGACACCCCCAGACCTACGTCCTGCCCCCACGCTCTCCAGAGCCTCCAAACTGGCTGATGGGCCAGTTTTTACTCCTAGTTCACTTCTTCTTTGAAGGCTGATTTCACCAAACGACTTCTTCTTTAACAGTCTCCAAAACGGCTTGGCCAATCCCGACAAGTGATACCTCATTTTGTAGCTCTGATCTTCTATTTTCACATAAAATTAAATAAAGAAAAATGAGATCTGCTCTAAGATAAACCATTTACCGCGTTGCGCCACATACCTGTATGGAAACTCTATCTTTATACATGGAATCAATCTGGTTGCTCTTCTCTGAACCTTTTCCTGCGCCTCTATGTCTGTTTTATAATGATGTCCCCAGAACACAGTACCCCAAGTGCGGTCTAACAAGAGTATTGTATAAGTTGAGTATAACTTCCTTAGATTTATACTCAATGCTCTTGACTATGTATCCTAGCATCCTGTTGGCCTTCTTAACTGCTGCCGTGCACTGAATAGAACCTTTGGTCAACTATAGAGAGGTAACTTCAAGTAACTCTCAAGTAACTTCACGTTGAGTTGTTTTGCCATTTGCCAGGTTTCAGTTTGGCAGTTTTAATAAACTGAAAAGAACACATGTGCATGTGTGGGCGTGTTTGTGTGTGTGCCTGTGTGCCTAAGTGTGTCAATATCACAGTTTTAATCACTGCATTGTATAGATCCTGAAATAAAAAAACAGTTTGACTCGCTGAGACCCCCAATCCCTTTCAAGTGCTTTGAACTCTCTGCCATCGATCTTCCCTGTTTCCAGGGGTGGGGGGGATTAGGGGGGGGGGGGGGCGGGGAGGGGGCGCTCCACTCCACTCCAGTCTCAGCTTCTCTTTCAAAGCACTTTCAGGGAGAAGATTTACCAAGGAATTCTGACAGCACTAGAACTGGGAACGGCAGGAGAAAGAGGAGGGGGATCTGGAGATTGGGAGCGATTCCCCCTCATTGTGGCAGGAAAACTGTGCTCCTAAAACATCAGCACCGGACCACAGAACAGCGTGGCAGGAATAAACCCCACTCCGTACTGCTGCTGTAGCAGCCAGCCTGGGAGCCAGTGTTCCAGCGGTTTGTTTGAAATGCCATTTGGGAATCAGTGAAATTCTTGCAGACAGTTTAAAAAAAACAACAACCGATGTTCGGAGAAAACATTCTCCTTTCTTTGTTCGGTGCCTTTAGCTTGTTTTGTTTCTGTGTGGTTTGTGTGCATTTATTCAGGGACCTGCAGGAGTTTCTCTGGCTGACAGGGTAAACACGCTTTTGTAAATAATGAACGGTGTGCGCTGTGTTTTAAGGAACCCGTCTCTGGAGATTAGCAGTCAAACAGCAGCCAGCACGCCGTGTCACAATCCCCCATAATCCCCCATAATCCCCTGTGACACCCCAGCATCCGCACCCCTGGTCCAGCGCCGTGCCGACCACAGAGGGCCGGGCCTCAGTCACTCCTTAAAGCACCTCCCTCAGACCGTCTCTGTGGAAACCGCCCCCACAGGGAACAGTAGTGGAGCGGGAACAGTATTAGCGGAGCGGGAACAGTATTAGCGGAGCGGGAACAGTATTAGTGGAGCGGGAACAGTATTAGCGCTGGCGGAGCGGGAACAGTATTAGTGGAGCAGGAACAGTATTAGTGGAGCGGGAACAGTATTAGTGGAGCGGGAACAGTATTAGCGCTGGCGGAGCCAGAACAGTATTAGTGCTGGTGGAGCAGGAACAGTATTAGTGGAGTGGGAACAGTATTAGCACTGGCGGAGCAGGAACAGTATTAGTGGAGCGGGAACAGTATTAGCACTGGCGGAGCAGGAACAGTATTAGCGGAGCAGGAACAGTATTAGTGGAGTGGGAACAGTATTAGTGGAGCGGGAACAGTATTAGCGCTGGCGGAACAGGAACAGTATTAGTGGAGTGGGAACAGTATTAGTGGAGCGGGAACAGTATTAGCGCTGGCAGAGCGGGAACAGTATTAGTGGAGCAGGAACAGTATTAGCGCTGGCAGAGCGGGAACAGTATTAGTGGAGCGGGAACAGTATTAGCGCTGGCAGAGCAGGAACAGTATTAGTGGAGCGGGAACAGTATTAGCGCTGGCGGAGCGGGAGCAGTATTAGTGGAATGGGAACAGTATTAGCGTTGGCGGAGCAGGAACAGTATTAGCGGAGCAGGAACAGTATTAGTGGAGTGGGAACAGTATTAGTGGAGCGGGAACAGTATTAGCGCTGGCGGAGCAGGAACAGTATTAGTGGAGTGGGACCAGTATTAGTGGAGCGGGAACAGTATTAGCGCTGGCAGAGCGGGAACAGTATTAGTGGAGTGGGAACAGTATTAGTGGAGCGGGAATAGTATTAGCGCTGGCGGAGCGGGAACAGTATTAGTGGAGCGGGAACAGTATTAGCGCTGGCAGAGCGGGAACAGTATTAGCGCTGGCAGAGCGGGAACAGTATTAGTGGAGCGGGAACAGTATTAGTGGAGCGGGAACAGTATTAGCGCTGGCGGAGCAGGAACAGTATTAGTGGAGTGGGAACAGTATTAGTGGATTGAGAACAGTATTAGCGCTGGCGGAGCGGGAACAGTATTAGCGCTGGCGGAGTGGGAACAGTATTAGTGGAATGGGAACAGTATTAGCGCTGGCAGAGCAGGAACAGTATTAGTGGATCGGGAGCAGTGTTAGCGCTGGCGGAGCAGGAACAGTATTAGCGCTGGCAGAGCGGGCACAGTATTAGTGGAATGGGAACAGTATTAGTGGATCGGGAACAGTATTAGCGCTGGCTGAGCGGGAACAGTATTAGTGGAATGGGAACAGTATTAGCGCTGGCAGAGCAGGAACAGTATTAGTGGATCGGGAGCAGTGTTAGCGCTGGCGGAGCGGGAACAGTATTAGTGGAGCGGGAACAGTATTAGCAGGAGCCGTATTAGCGCGGAGCAGATTAGGCGTTTCTGGTATCTGGGTTGTGGGTTCGCACGGTTGGCCGGTCAATCGGGTCGGCAGCGGAACAGGCCAGCCTTGAGTCTGATTTATTTAGCTCTGCCTCGCAAAACAAGAACCCAGCCGAGTCCTGCAGGATCAACACGCGTCCTCCATTTTATAAACGGCGTCCTGTTGTCTGCGTGTCGGTATTAATCTGGCCGTGTGGAGGTTCGGCCCGCTCCTGCGGGAAATCAGGGGCCTGTTCGAGCGGGAGAGAGGTGTCAAAGCCTGCGCTTATTCCAGCACAGCACAACTCTCTAATGCGTCATTCTGCATCCATACAAGTCTCTTCAAACAGCATTCGTCCTTATCTTTGACTAACAATGAAATGTAGTTATTTTTCTCTAATGCGCCCCTCTGAGCTGCTTCCTGGATGTGTAATGTTTCTGAGATATTGATTTTCCCCTATGGATCCATCCTCTGTCGCGTCAGCAGACAGCAGTAAGCTGAAGCACTCGGTCGCTGCCATTAAACTGCGTCTTGCACACGGCCATATCTCTAGAAACAAAAAGAGTCAAGAGCGAGAAATGGGGGGGTTGGAGAAAAGAAAGCGTGAATGGCCGATGTGCTCACTGTTAATGACATCACTGAGGCTCTGAGTGGTTTTATCGATGCCGTGCGCTCTAAGTGCTGGCATTAGTGGTGGAGCTCCGGTACCTGAGAGAGACAGGACTCTGTTAGCGGATCTCTGGTTTCTCTGAAGAGCGCCAGTCAGCTGCTTTCTCCTGAGAGCCTGTTGGCTCACGTCTACCTGCGCTGGGTACCTGCAGTGCATGCTGGGTAACTGCAGGGCTGGGTAGTGTTGCACTCTGGAGACCAGAAAGATGAAGCTGCTGTCAGCTGTTGTAACCTGGAGAGGCCTTCATCGTCATCATCATCATCATCATCATCATCCATTTATGTATTTTCCCTTCAGCAAAAATAGCATCTGCTGCAGCTTATTGATTCAAATATTGTATCCAGTGAGAAAAGATATTGCCATGCTTATGTAAAATTTCAGGCATGTACACAATGCCAGTCCAAGGCCGCCTTATGTAACTGGACACTTCAAGCA
>NC_083767.1:2468183-2473183 GCF_963514075.1 Conger conger
CTCGTGCATGTCATTTACTAATTTACTAATGCTAGGGCAGGATAGGTTTATTACTAACAATTACTAATCACCTTGTTAAACTTGTCATCCATCGCACCTGTTTTCCATTTCCTTGCTACGCTCTAACTAATTGTCTACACCTGCATTTATAGCCCAGTCGCGCAACTGTTCACTGCGAAATTGTCTGCCTCTGTTTTCCACGCAACTCTTGAGCATTTACTGTTTTGATTACACGTTACGATCCAAGCCCGTCATCGACTATTGATTATTGATTTCTGTTTTGTGACCTTCGTTTGTTTCTTGACTACGTCCTCGCCTACCGTTTTTGTACTTTTGCCCCGCTGATTGTTTCATGGTTTCGACTCCCGCTTCGCCCACGACTACGCCTCTGCCTGCCGTCCGCCTGTTCATCTGCCCCGCTGACAGCTCTCCTGCTACCGGACCTCCCTGCACGTCTACCGACTACGAGATTGCCTCTTCCCTCGGCACCGTGCTTTTTGTTTGTTTTGTGTTTGTTTGGCTGGATCTTCGGGTATGGACTTTGCTTGTGTTGACTACGCTCCTGGGACTCGTCCCGAATAAAGCCCTAACGGGACTTTATTTTACTATTGTTTCTGAGTCGTGCATTTTGGGTCCAACCCCCACGCACCCGTCTCAGGTGTATTGACATATAAACAAGGTCTGTGTTCAACGAACAGTTGTCCTGAACTTGGACTTCGATGCAAATTAAGTGTTAGACCGTTTCTTAACGAACTCAGTTTGGTGAATTAATTTCATTGATCACTGAACTTAAGTTTGAGAAGAAATGTTTTTGTTATTGTTTTTAATTGTCAGGTAAGTAATTGAAGGTCAAATGTTGATTGAATCCCAAACAAAGCTTAAATGGATGTGACGTGGTGTCTGTTCTTTCCACAGCTGTCTGCCTGAGACACTCTGAAGTGGTTTGCTCAGTAGCCTACTTGTCATATTATTCCTATCAGGAGTGTGGCAGGAAGAGAGCAAATGTTTCATGACTAATAAATAAATCAGTCCATTATATGACATTAATTATGCATTAGCTCTTATCCAGAGCAACTTACAATGTAGAAGGACCTAATAGCACTCACCTGGTTTACGAGCAATACCCAACCTAGGGCCTGTAGCATAGTGTAGGGGCGGCCTGTAGCGTAGTGTAGGGGCCTGTAGTGTAGTGTAGGGGCCTGTAGCATAGTGTAGGGGCCTGTAGCGTAGTGTAGGGGCCTGTAGCGTAGTGTAGGGGCAGCCTGTAGCGTAGTGTAGGGGCCTGTAGCGTAGTGTAGGGGCCTGTAGTGTAGTGTAGGGGCCTGTAGCGTAGTGTAGGGGCCTGTAGCGTAGTATAGGGGCCTGTAGTGTAGTGTAGGGGCCTGTAGCGTAGTGTAGGGGCCTGTAGCGTAGTGTAGGGGCCTGTAGTGTAGTGTAGGGGCCTGTAGCGTAGTGTAGGGGCCTGTAGTGTAGTGTAGGGGCCTGTAGTGTAGTGTAGGGGCCTGTAGCGTAGTGTAGTGTAGGGGCCTGTAGCGTAGTGTAGGGGCCTGTAGCGTAGTGTAGGGGCCTGTAGCGTAGTGTAGGGGCAGCCTGTAGCGTAGTGTAGGGGCCTGTAGCGTAGTGTAGGGGCCTGTAGTGTAGTGTAGGGGCCTGTAGCGTAGTGTAGGGGCCTGTAGCGTAGTGTAGGGGCCTGTAGCGTAGTGTAGGGGCCTGTAGCGTAGTGTAGGGGCCTGTAGTGTAGTGTAGGGGCCTGTAGCGTAGTGTAGGGGCCTGTAGTGTAGTGTAGGGGCCTGTAGTGTAGTGTAGGGGCCTGTAGTGTAGTGTAGGGGCCTGTAGCGTAGTGTAGTGTAGGGGCCTGTAGCGTAGTGTAGGGGCCTGTAGCGTAGTGTAGGGGCCTGTAGCGTAGTGTAGGGGCAGCCTGTAGCGTAGTGTAGGGGCCTGTAGCGTAGTGTAGGGGCCTGTAGTGTAGTGTAGGGGCCTGTAGCATAGTGTAGGGGCGGCCTGTAGCGTAGTGTAGGGGCCTGTAGCGTAGTGTAGGGGCGGCCTGTAGCGTAGTGTAGGGGCCTGTAGCGTAGTGTAGGGGCCTGTAGCGTAGTGTAGGGGCCTGTAGCGTAGTGTAGGGGCAGCCTGTAGCGTAGTGTAGGGGCCTGTAGCGTAGTGTAGGGGCCTGTAGCGTAGTGTAGGGGCTTGTAGCGTAGTGTAGGGGCTTGTAGCGTAGTAGTGTAGGGGCCTGTAGCGTAGTGTAGGGGCCTGTAGCATAGTGTAGGGGCCTGTAGCATAGTGTAGGGGCCTGTAGTGTAGTGTAGGGGCCTGTAGCGTAGTGTAGGGGCTGCCTGTAGCGTAGTGTAGGGGCCTGTAGCGTAGTGTAGGGGCCTGTAGCGTAGTGTAGGGGCCTGTAGCGTAGTGTAGGGGCCTGTAGCGTAGTGTAGGGGCCTGTAGCGTAGTGTAGGGGCCTGTAGCGTAGTGTAGGGGCCTGTAGCGTAGTGTAGGGGCCTGTAGCGTAGTGTAGGGGTCTGTAGCGTAGTGTAGGGGCCTGTAGTGTAGTGTAGGGGCCTGTAGCGTAGTGTAGGGGCCTGTAGCGTAGTGTAGGGGCCTGTAGCGTAGTGTAGGGGCCTGTAGCGTAGTGTAGGGGCCTGTAGCGTAGTGTAGGGGCGGCCTGTAGCATAGTGTAGGGGCGGGCTGTAGCCTTTACCAGGGCCTAAAGATATAACATCACTAAAGCGCTAACACAGGCTAACTAAGCTAACCTTTACCAGAGAAGCAAAGATGGACCAACAAACCGCTTGTGAAGAATTTTCTCCGGGGGCTTGCACACCGAGCAGAACTGTAAGGCCCATTATCTCCTGAATTACGCCCATTTTTAGCTCCTAATCAGGCGTCTGCGAGGTTGGGCTTAAGCTCATATAAAATGCATTTCACACTTAATTTTTCATAAAAAGCAGACTGTAAGCCTGTCTGCAGCCCAGGGGTGTGGGTATAATCATATCAATGTGTAATATATAAAGGGGATTGCATGGCTGGTAGACAAAATAAATTCCGATTTTTGAAAATTATTCACCTTGCGCCACCCACTGTCAAAATGTCCTGACAGAGATCGCATGATGACATGATGGGAAATTGCAAGCAATTATTTTGGATCAATGGTGGCTTCCCTGCACTCAATTACCCATAATCCCCTTGGTGACACAGGGGGCTGAACCAATCAGGGCCCATTCTGTTGCTGTTTTCTACGCGGTTTCAGGGTTTTATTTTCCCAGTACAGTCGAGGCCACCCACGTCTGACATGAGTTCTGCACAGAGCCCGTTTAACGGGAGTCACGGGCTTCAAGGTTATGTTAGTGTCCATCTGTCTGTCCGTCCGTCCGTCCGTCCGTCCGTCCGTCCGTCCGTCTGTCTGACTTTTGAAAGCAGAATTCAACTTCCCTGAAGGTATTTTGAAACTTGATTAACAGTCATTACGTTTCATATGAAAAGCAGGAAGCACAAATATGTTCATTCTTTTGGGCAAATGTACAGTAAATTAATAATTTGGATATATTTGCCCCATATAAAGTAAACGGGATGCCTTGGCCTAGAAATGGCTGTTAGGAGCGGTTAGGAGTGTTAGTACACCCCATATCTGAAGCGGTTAGGAGTGTTAGTACACCCCATATCTGAAGCGGTTAGGAGTGTTAGTACACCCTATATCTGAAGCAGTTAGGAGTGTGTTGGCGAAACGCTGTAGTTGCCATATGAGTGAGCCTTCTTGTCCGGGGATCACACATGCTTTTGAACGGGCAGTGTGGATGAAATACTCCCAGCTATGACTCATACATCCTTCGGATGAAACGCTAAACCAAGCGTCTGACTAACTGTTGTCCTTAAAAAACTCTCAACAGCTTATTTAAAAATGAGGGTGTTAAAAACACTATCCTTTCTCAGATTCCCAAAATAATATTCAAAATGTCTCTTTTTCTTTTCTTTTATAATACGCATTTTAGAGTCCAATTGTCATCCTATTGTGAGTTGAGTTGAATTTCTGATTGTAACAGAAGGAGCAATAAGATCTGAAATGGGAGAGAGGGGGCTAGGTGTCCAGGTAAAGGCTCAGTTTCTGAGTGCGGCTCATTGATTGGAGCAGGGAGCTTAATGAAGTTTGATTTTTCTGTTTCGGCCCAATAGAAATGTCAGCATTTACTGAGGAGATGCCCGTCTCCATAGCGATTGATGGTTCACCTTAATTACCCCTGAAGCACAGCAAGTGTTGATGGATTCACTGGGAGTTTGGATTTCTCCCGTTCAAGACAGTTTTACAAAATTAAAACTGTCTACTAAACTAAATTAAATTCCAGTTCAGACAAAGGCTGTGATGATGTAAGATTTGAGAATGGCTTTGACCTGTGAACTGGCCCTGAGACGCAGGCCTGAGGCTTGTCAGCTCATCATGCTCTCTGCTCATCACGCTCTCTGCTCATCATGCTCTCTGCTCATCACGCTCTCTGCTCCTCACAGCTCTCTGCTCCTCACGGCTCTCTGCTCCTCACGGCTCTCTGCTCATCACGCTCTCTGCTCATCATGCTCTCTGCTCATCACGCTCTCTGCTCATCAGGGCTCTCTGCCTGTCACGCTCTCTGCTCATCATGCTCTCTGCTCCTCACGCTCTCTGCCTGTCACGCTCTCTGCTCATCAGAGCTCTCTGCTCATCATGCTCTCTGCTCATCAGAGCTCTCTGCTCATCACGCTCTCTGCTCATCAGGGCTCTCTGCTCATCATGCTCTCTGCTCATCACGCTCTCTGCTCATCACGCTCTCTGCTCATCATGCTCTCTGCTCATCAGAGCTCTCTGCTCATCACGCTCTCTGCTCATCATGCTCTCTGCTCATCACGCTCTCTGCCTGTCACACTCTCTGCTCATCACGCTCTCTGCTCATCACGCTCTCTGCTCCTCATGCTCTCTGCTCATCATGCTCTCTGCTCATCATGCTCTCTGCTCATCACGGCTCTCTGCTCCTCACGGCTCT
>NC_083767.1:2478183-2493183 GCF_963514075.1 Conger conger
CTACGTAAGGTTTTTACCTGAACTTACATTAGGTGCACAAACCCTTGTCATCTTGAAGACTAGGCCTGAGATTGTGCTGGAGAAAGCACATGCTGATGGAGCCAGGCTGGGCTGAATGGTCTGTTCATGTTGTGAGGGCTTCTTCTGCTCTTAGATTTGAAAGCAAGGCTTACTAGAGAACATCCTACAGCAGAGGTGGTTCGCTCTGTAGCACAGAGGCCCTCGTCGTTAAACAGAACTGGCATTTCCCATAACGCAGATGTGCTTTGTAGAGTGAGACCAACCGCCGACGGCAGAATTAATGTTATTCTTGTTTCCAGGTAACGGCAGAGCTTCTGACTCTGTGTGAAAGGCATCTCACCCGTCAGCTCACATCTCACAAACTCACCGTGCGGGGAACGGCTTTTGTTTGCACTCAGAAAGATTTGTACTCTAAATACAAATCTTGATCTTTTTTTGCTTATTCAAAAATGATTCTTTGTGTGTGTCTGTGTGTTTGTGTGTGTGTGTCTGTGTGTCTGTGTGGTATGTACAGTTTATACCCAAAGCCATCTATGGACATAGAGTCGAGCAGCGGCATTCTGGATGAACCCAGGGCCACAGCGGTGCAGTTGAACATGAGTTCAGCAACTTCAGAGTGCAGGAGCCTTTAATTAGCCCTCCACTACAGAATATGTTTGATGTCAAGCTAGCTGTTATCATCGTGCTAGGCTGAGGGCCAGTTAATGTCAGGTCAGCTGTTATTATCGTGCTAGGCAGAAGGCCAGTTAATGTCAGGTTAGCTGTTATCATCGTGCTAGGCAGAAGGCCAGTTAATGTCGGGCTAGCTGTTACCATCGTGCTAGGCTGAGGGCCAGTTAATATCAGGTTAGCTGTTACCATCGTGCTAGGCTGAGGGCCAGTTAATGTCGGGCTAGCTGTTATCATCGTGCTAGGCTGAGGGCCAGTTAATGTCGGGTTAGCTGTCATCATTGTGCTAGGCAGAAGGCCAGAGGCATTAAAGAGGAACATTCTCAGAAGTTACAATGTATCTCTGATGTTGACTCATATTTTTTAATGAGGTGTTCTGGATTGCTCTTTAAAATCATACCTTCTGCTGCTTGTTTGTGTTTGTGTGTGTCTGGCTGTCTGTCTGGGTGTCTCGTTTGAATCGTATTCAGAGTCAAGATGTTGTTGAAATGTTCACATTGTTTTTGTTTGAAGTGTGTTCACTTTTGCCTGCCATAGAAATAGACACAGGAAGCTATGACCTACCATAGAGATGCACACAGGAAGCTGTGATCTATCATAGAGATGCACACAGGAAGCTGTGACCTACCATAAAAACAGACCCACTTGAATCCTGAAATGGCTTGAGGAGGCAGCAGGCTGAAGCATTAGCCCAGGCTCGGTGTCGCGGTGTGACAGGAGGAGCACTGAGACGTGAGGATGAGGAGCACTGAGATGTGAGGATGAGGAGCACTGAGATGTGAGGATGAGGAGACTGAGACGTGAGGATGAGGAGGGCTGAGACGTGAGGATGAGGAGCACTGAGACGTGAGGATGAGGAGGCTGAGACATGAGGATGAGGAGCACTGAGACGTGAGGATGAGGAGCACTGAGACGTGAGGATGAGGAGGCTGAGACGTGAGGATGAGGAGCACTGAGACATGAGGATGAGGAGCACTGAGACGTGAGGATGAGGAGGGCTGAGACGTGAGGATGAGGAGGCTGAGACGTGAGGATGAGGAGGCTGAGACGTGAGGATGAGGAGGCTGAGACGTGAGGATGAGGAGGCTGAGACGTGAGGATGAGGAGGCTGAGACGTGAGGATGAGGAGGCTGAGACATGAGGATGAGGAGCACTGAGACGTGAGGATGAGGAGGCTGAGACGTGAGGATGAGGAGGCTGAGACGTGAGGATGAGGAGGCTGAGACGTGAGGATGAGGAGGCTGAGACGTGAGGATGAGGAGCACTGAGACATGAGGATGAGGAGCACTGAGACGTGAGGATGAGGAGCACTGAGACGTGAGGATGAGGAGCACTGAGACGTGAGGATGAGGAGACTGAGACGTGAGGATGAGGAGCACTGAGACGTGAGGATGAGGAGGCTGAGACGTGAGGATGAGGAGCACTGAGACGTGAGGATGAGGAGGCTGAGACGTGAGGATGAGGAGCACTGAGACGTGAGGATGAGGAGCACTGAGACGTGAGGATGAGGAGCACTGAGACGTGAGGATGAGGAGGCTGAGACGTGAGGATGAGGAGGTTGAACGCACACCTGGCTCTGCTCTGCCGGCTCATTCCAGCCCTGACACCCTCCGCTCCCTCTGTAATTAGACAGCATGTCCAAACTTATTAACAACACCCCATAATTGCTTCATCAGCGCACGCACTGCTTGTTCTCTGATTAAATGATTTTTGGAGACATATTTAGACTGTTTGGGCAGAAACGAGAGGAGGGGGAGAGAGAGAGGGGGAGAGAGTGAGGGAGAGAAGAGGGAGGGGGAGAGAGAGGGAGGGAGAGAGAGAGATGTAAGTGCTGTGAGGAGGGAAACTGAAAATTGTCTTTGTCTGTTGAAGGGCTGATGTGATGAGTCTTTATTATATTATTATAAATATGAAAAGATTGTCAGTTTTTTTTTTTTAGAAAATCTGTAAATATTATTCCCTCATAAAAAACAGCCTTGCATCGTCTGTCTGTCGAGAAGAGCAGGAACTGTTGATGAGGGCGGACAAACTTTAGTTTCTAACAGACCCTGTCCACATTCTAAAGGAAGCAGAGAACACTTTGTACATTTCTAACTGTTTTATCTGCCACTCATTAAAAACAGGAAGAAGCTATGTTTCACACTGGGCAGACAGTGCAAAGCCAGTCATGATTAGGTTCTTTATTTTCAAACTTCAAAGGCACAGAAGTGATGACTCCTCTGCTTCAGTCTAACTCTGTCTCCCTGAAATCCTGCCTGTGCTCCCACTTCAAGGAGACATGCTGGTATTTAGTTTCGCCCCAGTTTTTGGCCCGGAAATTAAGGGATGATTCCCCGTCGTGATCTATCCCCAGGAGGACAGAGACCAGAGACTCCACCATGGCAAGGTGGGCGGCCCCCGCTAGCTGCACAACACTGACTCCTTCTGGCAGGTGGGCGCAAGTGCATCTTCTGGAACATGGTGAAATATTCCTCTCCTGGTTTAGGTTGTTTGCTGGTTGTTTCTCTGTGTGTCTGTGTGTCTGTGTGTCCTGTGGGTCTTGATTTATGGGTGATGTACACGGCGTCCTCCATGTTAGAGCAGTGTTTGCGCTCTGGGCGACACACTGCTGGATGGGGTCTGTGGGGACACACTGCTGGATGGGGTCTGTGGGGACACACTGCTGGATGGGGTCTGTGGGGACACACTGCTGGATGGGGTCTGTGGGGGGGACACACTGCTGGATGGGGTCTGTGGGGACACACTGCTGGATGGGGTCTGTGGGGGGGACACACTGCTGGATGGGGTCTGTGGGGACACACTGCTGGATGGGGTCTGTGGGGACACACTGCTGGATGGGGTCTGTGGGGACGACACACTGCTGGATGGGGTCTGTGGGGACACACTGCTGGATGGGGTCTGTGGGGACACACTGCTGGATGGGGTCTGTGGGGACACACTGCTGGATGGGGTCTGTGGGGACACACTGCTGGATGGGGTCTGTGGGGACACACTGCTGGATGGGGTCTGTGGGGACACACTGCTGGATGGGGTCTGTGGGGGGGACACACTGCTGGATGGAGTCTGTGGGGACGACACACTGCTGGATGGGGTCTGTGGGGACACACTGCTGGATGGGGTCTGTGGGGACACACTGCTGGATGGGGTCTGTGGGGACACACTGCTGGATGGGGTCTGTGGGGGCACACTGCTGGATGGGGTCTGTGGGGGGGACACACTGCTGGATGAGGTCTGTGGGGACACACTGCTGGATGGGGTCTGTGGGGACACACTGCTGGATGGGGTCTGTGGGGGTGACACACTGCTGGATGGGGTCTGTGGGGGTGACACACTGCTGGATGGGGTCTGTGGGGACACACTGCTGGATGGGGTCTGTGGGGACACACTGCTGGATGGGGTGTGTGGGGACACACTGCTGGATGGGGTCTGTGGGGACACACTGCTGGATGGGGTCTGTGGGGACACACTGCTGGATGGGGTCTGTGGGGACACACTGCTGGATGGGGTCTGTGGGGACACACTGCTGGATGGGGTCTGTGGGGACACACTGCTGGATGGGGTCTGTGGGGACGACACACTGCTGGATGGGGTCTGTGGGGACACACTGCTGGATGGGGTCTGTGGGGGGGGGACACTGCTGGATGGGGTCTGTGGGGACACACTGCTGGATGGGGTCTGTGGGGACACACTGCTGGATGGGGTCTGTGGGGGGGACACACTGCTGGATGGGGTCTGTGGGGACGACACACTGCTGGATGGGGTCTGTGGGGGGGACACACTGCTGGATGGGGTCTGTGGGGACACACTGCTGGATGGGGTCTGTGGGGGGGACACACTGCTGGATGGGGTCTGTGAGCGACACACTGCTTCAGAGTGCTTCAGAACTGACCTTTCCCTCCATATCCCATCTTAGCCACTTACCAGGAGACAATCGGCATGGCAATCCATCCTCCCTACGCTGTCCGTCATTCTGCCCGTCCGTTACTCGCGCTCGATCGGTCCAGCTGGACGGCGCCGATCGGCTGGACTCTGAGCTCCTGGAATGGCAGATAAGTTTCCGATGCCGGATCTCCGGAGAAGAACTGGAAGCCTGACAGCACTTGACATTTCCCGAAGTATTCCGCTGATGGAGTCTGTCGGTGATTTGCACCAGGGTAAACATATTTCCTGTTCTAATTAGAATGATGTTTTTTTTGTCTGTGAGTTATGTTGCAGAAGACAGTCTGGCGGTTAAATTACAGTTCCGGGGAATCGGGGAGGGAGAATGACGGAAGGGCTCATTCCGCCTCCGTCTCCGGGATGATTTGAGGAGTGTGTCTGGAGACAGTGATGGCTATCGCACAGGCTCTCCCACACACCCAGGCGAGAGGGTAAACCCTGGACGGTGACAGTGTGGGATTCCTGGTGACAGGGGGCGGTGGTTACTGGAAGGATGCCCATTATACAGCATGTATTTAGTCAGTAACGCTGTGGTTATGGAGTGGTAGAATTAACTATCCTGATAACAAATATTCAGTAATATCCAACATATCCAACCAAGCATGGTCAACAAGCCACACATTCAGCCAACCTGTAAGCACATCAAACCAAACTGACAACATGTCTAACCAACCGAATCAGGCAAACTCTATAGCTCAACAAGTACTTACAGTGCATTATTTATCTTCTGCCCCAACCACAGATTCTTCAAGCTCTGCTTTTCAAATGCTTTTTAAATACTATAGAATGTAGTATTATCTGTGTGTCTCTTTGTCCAGGACCTGTATCTTTGTTGCCATGGTGCTTGTATCCCTGTGTCCAGTAGGTGTGCATTGTTGCCATGACGGCACGTTTTGCATCCCTGTGTCCAGTAGGTGTGCATTGTTGCCATGACGGCACGTTCTGCATCCCTGTGTGTTTCCAGTTCTCTTCGCTGTTGCTGTTCGCGCCTGATGGGTTATGCAACTCTCAACGCAATTAAAAGCTGATTGCATGTTTCTGTTGGTGTATAACAGGGGCAGTGTCCATCGCCAGGGGAGTGAGGGACATGTAGTCTGTGGAATGCCATTTCTCTCAGTGGGAAGAAAGTGTGCAGGCCTGACCAGTGCATGATGACGTGTAAACATGCAGCTCAAAAGAAGTTCCGTTCTCTACTGAGAGATGCTGCTCTTTACCCCTGTGTTAGTGGTGTGTGTTTGCAGTGATAATGGTGTGTGTTTGCAGTGATAATGGTGTGTG
Source organism: Conger conger (assembly GCF_963514075.1). Lineage (NCBI taxonomy): Eukaryota > Metazoa > Chordata > Actinopteri > Anguilliformes > Congridae > Conger > Conger conger. The sequence continues at coordinate 2,484,091 of NC_083767.1, forward strand.
TTTGCAGTGTTAGTGGTGTGTGTTTGCAGTGTTAATGGTGTGTATTTGCAGTGATAATGGTGTGTGTTTGCAGCGTTAATGGTGTGTATTTGCAGTGATAATGGTGTGTGTTTGCAGTGTTAATGGTGTGTATTTGCAGTGTTAGTGGTGTGTGTTTGCAGTGTTAGTGGTGTGTGTTTGCAGTGTTAATGGTGTGTGTTTGCAGTGTTAGTGGTGTGTATTTGCAGTGATAATGGTGTGTGTTTGCAGTGTTAATGGTGTGTTTGCGCAGTGTTAGTGGTGTGTGTTTGCAGTGTTAGTGGTGTGTGTTTGCAGTGTTAGTGGTGTGTGTTTGCAGTGTTAGTGGTGTGTGTTTGCAGTGTTAATGGTGTGTATTTGCAGTGATAATGGTGTGTGTTTGCAGTGTTAATGGTGTGTTTGCGCAGTGTTAGTGGTGTGTGTTTGCAGTGTTAGTGGTGTGTGTTTGCAGTGTTAGTGGTGTGTGTTTACAGTGTTAGTGGTGTGTGTTTGCAGTGTTAGTGGTGTGTATTTGCAGTGATAATGGTGTGTGTTTGCAGTGTTAATGGTGTGTTTGCGCAGTGTTAGTGGTGTGTGTTTGCAGTGTTAGTGGTGTGTGTTTGCAGTGTTAGTGGTGTGTGTTTGCAGTGTTAATGGTGTGTATTTGCAGTGATAATGGTGTGTGTTTGCAGTGTTAATGGTGTGTTTGCGCAGTGTTAGTGGTGTGTGTTTGCAATGTTAATGGTGTGTGTTTGCAGTGTTAATGGTGTGTGTTTGCAGTGTTAGTGGTGTGTGTTTGCAGTGTTAATGGTGTGTATTTGCAGTGATAATGGTGTGTGTTTGCAGTGTTAATGGTGTGTTTGCGCAGTGTTAGTGGTGTGTGTTTGCAATGTTAATGGTGTGTGTTTGCAGTGTTAATGGTGTGTATTTGCAGTGTTAGTGGTGTGTGTTTGCAGTGTTAGTGGTGTGTGTTTGCAGTGTTAATGGTGTGTATTTGCAGTGATAATGGTGTGTGTTTGCAGTGTTAATGGTGTGTTTGCGCAGTGTTAGTGGTGTGTGTTTGCAGTGTTAGTGGTGTGTGTTTGCAGTGTTAGTGGTGTGTGTTTGCAGTGTTAGTGGTGTGTGTTTGCAGTGTTAATGGTGTGTGTTTGCAGTGTTAATGGTGTGTGTTTGCAGTGTTAGTGGTGTGTGTTTGCAGTGTTAGTGGTGTGTGTTTGCAGTGTTAGTGGAGTGTGTTTGCAGTGATAATGGTGTGTGTTTGCAGTGTTAATGGTGTGTGTTTGCAGTGTTAGTGGTGTGTGTTTGCAGTGTTAGTGGTGTGTGTTTGCAGTGTTAGTGGTGTGTGTTTGCAGTGTTAATGGTGTGTATTTGCAGTGTTAGTGGTGTGTGTTTGCAGTGTTAGTGGTGTGTGTTTGCAGTGATAATGGTGTGTGTTTGCAGTGTTAGTGGTGTGTGTTTGCAGTGTTAGTGGTGTGTGTTTGCAGTGTTATTGGTGTGTGTTTGTTTGCAGTGTTAATGATGTGTTTGCAGTGTTAATGGTGTGTGTCTGTTTGCAGTGATAATGGTGTTTGTTTGCAGTGTTGATGGTGTGTGTTTGCAGTGCCCCTCAGACCTGGCAGAGATAATTCAGCTGAATGGAGACTTCCTGCTCAGCACCATGCTGTCACTCAAAGGGCCGGTCATGGACTCACACTGATTTTCCACATCCTGTTTGAGAGCTCGACAGCAGACGCACACTGCCGACACTGCTGGCTGAATACAGAGCCATTCGCTGATTCACTGGAACGCTTGCTTTGAATGGGCCTTCATGAGAGCAGTCTCACTCACACATCTCTGAACATATCACTGTACTGAGAACATTATACTGAAGTTTGAACTCTTAAATCATGTGGAAAACATGAACTCCCACTAGGCTACTGCACAATTACTGCGAACTCAAAGTTTATATAACGTTTGTATCCTTTATATAGCAGGCATCACCATTACTTTTTGGAAACAATGATTGTTATTTGTCATACAGATCTACTATAGCTATATACTATATACCCTGATGAAAAAACAGCTCAAGCTATGTTTTGAAAGAGCTGGTTGCTGGTATTTCAAGCTGGTCATAGCTGGATTTTACACCAGGGTATAGTTCCCTGTTCCTGCACATTTAAATGGTTTATGGGCTCTTTCCCTGGTAGATGCTGCTGTCAGAATGATCTTTTTCTTCTGCATTCTGCAGAATGGCTCCTCGCTTTCTCTCTGTGTGTCTGAAACTCCCAGTCCCACCCTGAGAGTGTCGTTCCTGCCACGTGGCGGCCTGTAGCGTAGTGGCTAAGGTACATGACCCTGTAGCGTAGTGGCTAAGGTACATGACCCTGTAGTGTAGTGGCTAAGGTACATGACCCTGTAGCGTAGTGGCTAAGGTACATGCCCCTGTAGCGTAGTGGCTAAGGTACATGGCCCTGTAGCGTAGTGGCTAAGGTACATGTCCCTGTAGCGTAGTGGCTAAGGTACATGACCCTGTAGCATAGTGGCTAAGGTACATGACCCTGTAGCGTAGTGGCTAAGGTACATGACCCTGTAGCGTAGTGGTTAAGGTACATGACCCTGTAGCGTAGTGGTTAAGGTACATGACTGGGACCTGTAGCGTAGTGGCTAAGGTACATGACCCTGTAGCGTAGTGGCTAAGGTACATGACCCTGTAGCGTAGTGGTTAAGGTACATGTCCCTGTAGCGTAGTGGCTAAGGTACATGACCCTGTAGCGTAGTGGCTAAGGTACATGTCCCTGTAGCATAGTGGCTAAGGTACATGTCCCTGTAGCGTAGTGGTTAAGGTACATGTCCCTGTAGCGTAGTGGTTAAGGTACATGACCCTGTAGCGTAGTGGCTAAGGTACATGACCCTGTAGCATAGTGGCTAAGGTACATGTCCCTGTAGCGTAGTGGTTAAGGTACATGTCCCTGTAGCGTAGTGGTGAAGGTACATGTCCCTGTAGCGTAGTGGTGAAGGTACATGTCCCTGTAGCATAGTGGCTAAGGTACATGACCCTGTAGCGTAGTGGTTAAGGTACATGACTGGGACCTGTAGCGTAGTGGCTAAGGTACATGCCCCTATAGCATAGTGGCTAAGGTACATGACCCTGTAGCGTAGTGGTGAAGGTACATGACCCTGTAGCGTAGTGGCTAAGGTACATGACCCTGTAGCATAGTGGCTAAGGTACATGACCCTGTAGTGTAGTGGTTAAGGTACATGACCCTGTAGCGTAGTGGTTAAGGTACATGACCCTGTAGCGTAGTGGTTAAGGTACATGACCCTGTAGCGTAGTGGTTAAGGTACATGACTGGGACCTGTAGCGTAGTGGCTAAGGTACATGACCCTGTAGCGTAGTGGCTAAGGTACATGACCCTGTAGCGTAGTGGCTAAGGTACATGACCCTGTAGCGTAGTGGCTAAGGTACATGACCCTGTAGCGTAGTGGTTAAGGTACATGTCCCTGTAGCGTAGTGGCTAAGGTACATGACCCTGTAGCGTAGTGGCTAAGGTACATGTCCCTGTAGCATAGTGGCTAAGGTACATGTCCCTGTAGCGTAGTGGTTAAGGTACATGTCCCTGTAGCGTAGTGGTTAAGGTACATGACCCTGTAGCGTAGTGGCTAAGGTACATGACCCTGTAGCATAGTGGCTAAGGTACATGTCCCTGTAGCGTAGTGGTTAAGGTACATGTCCCTGTAGCGTAGTGGTTAAGGTACATGTCCCTGTAGCGTAGTGGTGAAGGTACATGACCCTGTAGCATAGTGGCTAAGGTACATGTCCCTGTAGCGTAGTGGTTAAGGTACATGTCCCTGTAGCGTAGTGGTGAAGGTACATGTCCCTGTAGCGTAGTGGTTAAGGTACATGACTGGGACCTGTAGCGTAGTGGCTAAGGTACATGCCCCTATAGCATAGTGGCTAAGGTACATGACCCTGTAGCGTAGTGGTGAAGGTACATGACCCTGTAGCGTAGTGGCTAAGGTACATGACCCTGTAGCATAGTGGCTAAGGTACATGACCCTGTAGTGTAGTGGTTAAGGTACATGACCCTGTAGCGTAGTGGTTAAGGTACATGACCCTGTAGCGTAGTGGCTAAGGTACATGCCCCTGTAGCATAGTGGCTAAGGTACATGACCCTGTAGTGTAGTGGCTAAGGTACATGACCCTGTAGTGTAGTGGTTAAGGCGCATGACCCTGTAGCATAGTGGTTAAGGTACATGACCCTGTAGTGTAGTGGCTAAGGTACATGACCCTGTAGCGTAGTGGTTAAGGTACATGACCCTGTAGCGTAGTGGATAAGGTACATGGCCCTGTAGCGTAGTGGCTAAGGTACATGACCCTGTAGCGTAGTGGCTAAGGTGCATGACTGGGATCTGTAGCGTAGTGGCTAAGGTACATGACCCTGTAGCATAGTGGCTAAGGTACATGACTGGAACCTGTAGCGTAGTGGCTAAGGTACATGACTGGGACCTGTAGCGTAGTGGCTAAGGTACATGACTGGGACCCGCAAGGTCGCTGGTTCGATTCCGTTGGGCCCTTGAGCAAAGCCCTTAACCCTGCATTGCTCCAGGGGAGCATTGTCTCCTGCTTAGTCTAATCAACTGTACGTCACTCTGGATAAGAGCGTCTTTCAAGGTAAGAGGTAAGAGCTTTACATTGGCCTGGTGGAACTCTCCGGTGAGATGAATGCTCAATGCTGCCAGCGCTACTGACCCAGTGCTACTGACCCAGTGCTAATGACCCAACGCCAATGACCCAACGCTAATATCACAGGCCAACCCTCCAGAGTTGGGCTATGGATTAGCACAGATAACTGCTCATTTCCCACAATGCTGTGTGCCTATTCATTGGTCATTCATTCATTCATTCGTTCATTCATTCATTCGTCTCAGTCTCAGTGGCTGAACGTTATCTCAGCCTGAACTTACAGTTTTTTACAATCGTTTTCACACTTGTCTCAATACCATGTCCACTTTTTCAAAACACTTAACACATTCACCATATCATTAGACTATGTGAACTAAACTGTGGATATTTTTGCATTGCTTTCATACTAAAGGCATTCAATCACCACTTCTTCCAAAATTCATGAATACCTCTCTCAGTCAATGTTCACTACCAGCAAAAGTTTGTCCAAATACAGCAAATTTTGCAGACATTTAGATACTCTGTTCAAAACAGTTAACTTTCAGTTCAAAACCCAATAAAATTCTGATCATTGTGGAAGGAAATATGCTGCATTTTGGCAGAAAAATGAAACTATATGCTTGAAATACGTAAGACAGATCATTCTGATTTGAGCAGAAAGTTTATTCAGTTTATTCAATTTTTTTGTTTGCAGCCTTGTTACCATCTGTGCAAAAGTGATCATACTTGCATTGAAATGTGCACGTATAGAGGGTAAATATAGATGTAGTTGTTACTGAAGAGATTTTTCAGCTATTACTGCTGTATATGTACTGCTGAAACACCTGGCTGTCATTTCAGTGAACAACCTGCCCAGGTGTTTGTTGTTTGTGCCCCGTTACCACATACACAAAAGGGGCCATCTTTGGATTGGCATTTTAATTCTTTAGCCTTGGTGGGGAAAATGGATGCAGCCAGAGGCAGAGGAAGAAGACGTTGCGGAAGAGCAAGAACAGTTGTGTCTGATGAAATCAGAGCCACAGTCATTGGTAAATCATGGTCTGTCCCTGAGGGAAGCAGGTTGAGGGTTCAACCAAACTTGCCTAGATCCACAGTGGCTTCAATAGTGAGGATTTTCAGGCAAACCAACAGGTACTATACAGTATTTGCAGCATTCTGACTGAAGGAGTTCAATTGATGTGTATATTACAGCAGTACTGTGATTTGAAAAGTCTCCAGAAAAAGCAGATGTATCAGTGCACATTTGTCTTTGACTCACTACAGGACCCAGCGGTTACCTCACACAGTCACACAGGGGGAAGGGGAAGAATGTTTTTGCCTCAACAGGAGGATACAATAGTCGGGATGGTCATTGTCAACAACAGCATCAGGCTAAGAGAAATATGCAACAACATAATCGCAGACAACAACATATTTCCAAACACTGACAGTGTAAGCACTACAACCATTTCAAGAGTGCTACAGAAACATCAGATCAGGATGAAACGGTTGTACACTGTCCCCTTTGACAGGAACTGAGGGTGTCAAGGTACTCAGATACCAATATATGTGAAGGTGTAGGACCACCACCCACATGAAAAGTCACTTCCAGATGCAATGCCGGCTGGGTGTATGAACATAACAGTGGAACACATCCAGGGCTGGAAAAGCCACACAAAGAGATGTTTTCCTCGGTGTATAGAAAGAGATAACATTTGGAGTGATGTTGATGAAAATCTATGGCCAAATGCAGAGGACAGGATGGATGGGCCAGGCCAACAGTAGACTTCTGATACTGATAGGCAGACAATATATGTGCGAATTACTGTATATAGTGAAAATATTGCTTTTTGGTATGTATTTGTTATTGATTGTAATGTATTTTGAGTAATTGATTGTATTGTATTTTTCTTTTCTGAATTACAGTATATTGCACTGTGAGAACAAAAGTCAAAATACTGTAAACCCTCTGAAGAATACTGTTGCTTTTGTGATTTGTTTCTTTATCATATATTGTTTTACATTACACAGTAAAAATTGTTATTCTGGGTTTCCAATATAGTAAAACATTCATTCATTTACAGTTTACTGTAAATTTACCACACTCAGTCGTGACATCTATTGTGAGAGGCAAACCAACAGATCAGAAGTTTCTTTAGCTGCTTGGCTTGAAATATTTGTGGATGCAAAAATAGAGGAAAGGGAAACACATAATATATGTATTTAGCAATGCTCCAAGTTGTTTGTGTTTTGTAGTTCATTGAACATTGAGTGAAAAAGTAGTCTTATGGGAGAAAGCATGTGCTATAGTTATGGCAGCATGAGTCACTTTTGGGTGAAATATTAAGTGTTTTGGTGGTTGAAGTGCCTTTTGCACCAAAGGTTAACTGATTTGCTCAGGTGTGTGTTTCAAAAGCACACTGTGTGAAGAGTTTTGAAAAAGTGGACATGGTATTGAGACAAGTGTGAAAACGATTGTAAAAAACTGTAAAAGGCTGAAACTCAACGAAGTGATTTTCAGCCTCAACAGCTCTTTGAGTTTTCAAACTGGCTCCTGGGCAGCCTACTGTGTAATCTCTCCATTTTAATGAGTTATTAACTGTGCTTAATTAGATGCTTTAATGTCTGCTCAAGTATTTACCCTCTTTAGGCCACCTTATGTCATAAATAGCTTTGCATTCTATTAATACCTGGCCCATAACAGCCCAGGGCTGTACATTGCACAGATGAAATGCTGCTATAACTGTCTTTATTGTGCATTACGGGAGCGGATTCCTTTAGGGAGAGGCTACGCTGTTAATGGCTTAAATATCAGCCCGACCCTAACTGCTGCCTCCTCAGTGTGAGCATCTGGGTTTTGACGCTAGACTGTTTTGTGGACAGTGAGATGGGACCAGAGATAAAGTCTCCGTTGAAACGAGTGAAACGGCCACTCTGTAGAACGAGGGGAGGTGGAGGACACCCTGCTCATCTCCTTTTGTGTCGTGGATTCTCCTGTGGAGTCCTGTAGTCTGACAGCGAAGTTCCACACAAAACAATCAACACCACAGAGCCTGTACATATTCAGCCTGGAGACAGATCATTAATTAATCATTATTAGTAATTAATTAATTACTCTTGTGTGAGGAATTTATCAAGAGACAGCGACTTCCTTTGGAATGTACATGTACATTAGTAATTTAGCTGCTGAGTGTGTATGTGTGTGTGTGTGTGTGAGTGAGTGTGTGTGAGTGTGTGTGTGTGTGTGTGAGTGAGTGTGTGTGTGTGAGTGTGTGTCAGTGTGTGTGTGTCTTATGTCACCAGGATGCATTTCTAACCCCCCACCATCTTGTGCCCAACGCGCGTGTGTGAGGCAGAGCATCGTGTAGAAGTCCTCCATCGCCAACATCCCCCCATTCCCCTGTGTTGGGGGATGAATTCTTTATTCGCTCATCTTAGCGATCATATCCCACGATGCAGTGCAGCAATGCCATTGGTTGGAAAGTGGGCTGTGTGCCAGTGGAGATCAGTGGCAGATTGTACACACATTTCCTCATGTAAATAATTCCTATCGAGAGGGGGCAGTGCTGTCTTTCACAGGGGGGGGGCAGTGCTGTCTTTCACAGGGGGGGGCAGTGCTGTCTTTCACAGGGGGGGGCAGTGCTGTCTTTCACAGGGGGGGGCAGTGCTGTCTTTCACAGGGGGTGGGGGGTGGGGGGTGGGGGGTGCTGTCTCTCACAGGGGGGGGCAGTGCTGTCTCTCACGGGGGGTAGGGGGTGGGGGGTGGACATGGGGGGTTGAGAGGCGGTGCAGCGCTGGTGTTTCGTGTGCCTAATGAAATGAAAGGGCTTTCAGGAGAAGATTTCCGCCAGGCGGAGCAGGATGTGTTTGTCTCGTTATCGGCCGACTGGAGCAGGTGCTCATTATTAGCTTTCCTCCTCCTCATCCGGAACGCCACGGCATTCCCAATTTGGAACGTTGCCACAATATTCATAGAAAGCTGGAACACAAAGCAACCCGCCAAATCACATGTGAAACACGGAGCATGAGAAACGCTCCGCACTCCAGAGCATCACAGGAGAGCCAGAACGCTGGAGTATGATGGAGAGTGTGTGTGTGTGTGTGTGTGTGTGTGTGTATGTCTATGCACGAGTGTGTGTGTGTGTGTGTGTGTGTGTGTGTATGCACGAGTGTGTGTGTGTGTGTGTGTGTGTGTGTATGTCTATGCACGAGTGTGTGTGTGTGTGTGTGTGTATGTCTATGCATGAGTGTGTGTGTGTGTGTGTGTGTGTGTTTGAGTGAGTGTATGTCCATACAAGAGTGTGTGCGTGTATGTGTGAGAGTATATGTCTACGCACGAGTGTGTGTGTGTGAGTATGTCTATGCATGAGCGTGTGTGTGTGTGTGTGTGTGTGTGAGTGAGTGTATGAGTGTGTGTGTGTGTGTGAGTGTATGTCTACGCATGAGTGTGTGTG
>NC_083767.1:2498183-2503183 GCF_963514075.1 Conger conger
ACACACCTGGAGATGCACCTGGACACACACCGTGTTCTGGAGACACACCTCAAAGCAGACACCTGAAGACCCACCTGTGTTCACAATCCGGCTGACTTTCAGTCCCAGCACATAACGCCATGGTAACATCACCCCATAGCCTTTTACAATCTCCTGCATTATCAGTCAGGTCAGAGAGCACAACTTCAAAATCAAATACATCTTTAACAGCATCACCATGGTTACCTGCCTGGTGTCCGCACTGTGACCATCCCGCTTCAGTCAGGGTGTGGTCTCCGTGTCTGACTCCTCCCCTCAGTCTGCGACCCCCCAGAGGGACGATGACATCACTCAAATCTGCCGAGTCAGAACCGAGTCCCGCCTATCAATCACCTTTAACACCGACGGACATTTCACTCACATCCCGACGGCCATTTCACTCACATCCCGACGGCCATTTCACTCACATCCCGACGGCCATTTCACTCACATCCCGACGGCCATTTCACTCACATCCCGACGGCCATTTCACTCACATCCCGACGGCCATTTCACTCACATCCCGACGTCTGAACACGAGCAGCCTGACGTCTGAACACGAGCAGCCTGCAGTCTGAACACGAGCAGCCTGCTGTCTGAACACAAGCAGCCTGACGTCTGAACACGAGCAGCCTGACGTCTGAACACGAGCAGCCTGACGTCTGAACACGAGCAGCCTGCTGTCTGAACACGAGCTGGAGATCGTCTGAACACGAGCAGCCTGACGTCTGAACACAAGCAGCCTGACGTCTGAACACGAGCAGCCTGCAGTCTGAACACGAGCAGCCTGCTGTCTGAACACGAGCAGCCTGACGTCTGAACACGAGCAGCCTGACGTCTGAACACGAGCTGGAGATCGTCTGAACACGAGCAGCTTGACGTCTGAACACGAGCTGGAGATCGTCTGGAGATCGTCTGGAGATCGTCTGGAGATGAAAAAGTTCAGTGACTCTCAGAGAAAATGTACAGAGGGAAGTAAAACTCTTTCAGCAGTTGGTTTGGGGAAGATAAATAGTGTGCGTATTACTATAAATATAGATGTCAAATGCATATGTCAACATGTGGCAGCCATTTTGTAAGTTTTTTTAAATGTTGTGAGTTTGATGAACATCCCCCTTCCTGTCCCTGCCTCACCTGTAGCTGCACCTGGGGAGCGGAGCGTGTGCTTGGTGCTGTTCTGCAGGACCGGTGTCGTTAGATGTGCTTGAGAGATGCCTCTAATCAGGAATCGCGCGTCTCCGCTCCTGCGGAAAAGCAGATGCTCAGCCGCTTTGAGAGCTGAGATCACACGCCGTGGGGCTCCGTGTGCGGCCTATCAGGTGCTGCCGCCGCACTGTCAGCGTTATCGCCGCGGGAGAGCGGCGGGAACGCACCTCTGTTCCCGTGACGACGTCTCCTTCCCCTCACCGGCAGGTAAACAAGGAACCGAATCCAATTAGGCTATGAACAGCAGAGTTTGAAAGATGCGGCATAATCGCCCCTTGGTGTTATTTTTCAAGTGCAAATGTGTGTGGCAGTGTCTGGGCAAAAAGTTGAAATTCTCCGTTTGTTTATTTATTATTTTATTTGCTTTATAGAGCTTCAGGTTATTTGCATTTTGGGACTTTTGAAGTTTCACTTTGTTCCACCACTTTATCACATGCATAACATTACATTGTTATTCCACCAGTGGCTTTATTGTGTTACAGTCAATTACAGCAGCGCTGCTTATTCTAAAACAGCTCCAGCTAAATAAATATGCAGGGTAAAAAAATCTTTGCCTCTGCAAACAGCCTCGACAGTGTGTTCCCCGGCGTTGCGTTGTCTCTGAATCTTGGCCGGGGAGGGAGGGAGGGGGGCGGGCGGAGCAGCCAGCGGAGCGCTGGTGAGACCAGAGGAGAAAAGAACAGATGAGACGGGAGCGCCGCGCTGGCGGGCGGAGTGATGCGCTGACGGCACACGCCAGGGTTTCCGTGGAGACCGGAGTGCGGAACTTTAAAACGGCTCGTCTCTGTGATTAGCGCGTGTCCCGGTTACCAAAGCATATGCGTTTCCCGTTGTCTCAGAAACGGCTTTTCACGCTGCCAGCCGACGGAGCTCTGTCTGTTGTTTTAAACGTGCGCCGGCCACAGATAGCTCGTCTCCTCCTTGTTTTTTTTCCCATGAAAAGATTGTGTTTTTTCCCAGCTTGGAATTCCCCGATCATATCCGTAGGCCTTTCTCATCCCTGTGACATCCCACGTCAGTTTGGGAGAATGCAGACGGCTGTGATCTTCTCCAAAGTATGTTCTGATCATTAATGTTCTGATCATTAATGTTATGACGTTTCAAGCCTACAGCCACACACCAGACCTGGGCCAGTCCAGATGGTAGAAACACACTCCTACGGACCCCTGAGATCATTTCAACAAAACATGCTACCTGACCAGAAGTCAGTGCTCTCATTTGAGATAAAACCCAGCGGGTGTGTTTTAACATTGTCAGTACTATGCAGGAGCTTTACTGCTTAAACTGCATATTCTTTTTTGAATCATAAATATTGATATTGATATCAATGAACGTGCTTTGCCTTGCCTTGCCGTGCCTTGCCATGCCTTGCCTTGCCTTGCCTTGCCTTGCCTTGCCTTGCTGTGCCTTGCCGTGCCTTGCCTTGCCGTGCCTTGTCTGTCTAAAGGGTTGAAGTAGGTCAGATGGCCAGCATGGGTCATAATGCACAGCCAGTCCTCCACCAATCACAAACATTACAGGCCGGTTAGTCAGCGGTATGAAAGTTGACCTGTCCCTGCCCTGGACCCCTGTGTGGCTGACACACCTGGCACAGGTACAGGGCAGCACTGCTCCTGCGGGCTTCAGGAGGCTTCCTGGCGCTCTCCTCCTCTCTGCCCGTGATTAATGTCCTGTTTTATAACCCTGTTTCTCTGGCTCCCTGGGCCTACTGCGTTAATAGTCATTTAATCAAATGAGCTCCAAGTCAACATACATCATTCCTTGAGGGGACATTTGTCAATGTGCAAAATTGTTTTATTGTAATTCATTTCTTGTAATTCAATGATGCTCTTGTTCTGCTCATAAAATCGATCACCGGAATTAACCTTTTACACTGATGTAGTCTCCTGTGTGTGCTAGGAGGAAGAGGAGGGGTTTCATGGGCCTGGAAATGGTTGGAATTACAATGAGTTTAAAACGTATCGAACCAATCAACGCAGTTTGTTTCCTGTACAGAATGAAAATGATTGGCTGAGGATAGCTGTGGCATCGCTGACGGTGTACATAAGTCTGCAGCGTTACCACCGAAGGCAAAAGCAGCTCATTTAAAAACCCAACTGACAGGCAAACAAGGCCGTTAAACCTGCAATAAACATCAAGGCTTCTTCCCTGGCAGTCATCAAGCTGAATCTTACACAGCTCACAGCTAAATATGACGACCCTACTGTGATTCATTGTCAAAATGTAACTATAAAGCAGTAATTCATCAAAGCTTTCAAAATGAAAGGTGTTTTATTAGCTGTGGAGCTGAGATAACTGGAGTGAGTCCGTGCCCATCCCATCTGGGGAGGAAAGGATGTAAGATCACCAGCCAATCAGGTTTGAGCAGTGAGCCGGTCGCTCTGTGAGCTGAATCAGGTGTTGGGTCAGGACCTGAGTGGGCCTTAGCAGTGCCTGAATTGCGTACATACACATATACATATATACATATATATATCGTTTTTAGATAATAGATATAATTGCTGTATATAACACACCTCCCCCTGACATGTACACACTGCAGGGAGCAGGAAGCAGCGGCCCCGGGGCCCGCTCTGGCTGTGGCGTGTTTAACGGGGGCCCGCTGGAGTGAGTCTCTTCGCTCATTCAGGGGGTCGACCGCGGGGCAGGGGATTGCATAACGAAGCAGAAATATGGGCCAGCGTCCCGCTGCATTGTGTCCAAGCCCGCTAATTGGGTTATTTGGTTCATCCTTCCTCTCAGAGTTTATTGATTGATCTCCCACTTATCTTGTATCGACTGCATCTTTATCCCTCTTGTGATATTTCTTTTGGGATTGGCTATTTCCCATCGACCGGATGCAATTTCCCAGTGCTTTTGATCGACCGTCTTCACCACAGATCCGGGGCACGAGTTAAGTGCTTCTGCCCTCATAGAGAGCTCAGCTCAGAGAGCCATGTCTTCAGAGAGTGATGTTTTTAGAGAGAGATGTTTTTAGAGAGAGATGTTTTCAGTGAACCGTGTTTTCAGAGAGAGATGTTTTCAGTGAACCGTGTTTTCAGTGAACCGTGTTTTCAGAGAGAAATGTTTTCAGGGAGAGATTTTTTGGATGTAGGACAATTTTGGACCTATGATTAAAATTCTACACAGTTCCATTCTTTGTAAGTGGGCAAACCTACAAAATCAGCAAGGGATCAAATAATTATTGCTCCCACTGTACATACTGTCGTGTCTAGGAAATGACAGAGTCCAAATCTTCAATTTGTCAAAAAACATCTTCGCGAGGGAAAAGACCAGGCAGCAAGATCTTCAGGAAAATCAGACTTTATTAGCACACGTGCATAAAGCCGGATCAGCTCTCCAGAACTGAACCCCGACTGTCATTTTTACACTCATTTTATACACAGTTACTCCACCTACAACCCCTCCTCAAACCTCATTCTGGCAAATCACCCACACTTTTCTTATTGTAACTCCTCCCAACGCTCCTCCCACAACGTCATTGTGGCAATTTGCCAACGGTCCTTATGCTCTGCCAACTCTGTACAAAGTTCAGGGCATGTCCTCACTTCACCTCGCACCTGCTCTTGGCAAACTACCAGACCTCATAAAGTTCTGGATGCCCTCCCTCTAACACGTCATCCATACACGTCACTCTGTATCTTTCGCTTTTATAAGACGATCTAAGCAGCAGTAATCATTGAAAATATACAGACAAACTAAACATTTCATTAATATTCACTTCTAATATACTTTTCTAATATACAGACATACTAAACATTTGATTAATTATTCTC
>NC_083767.1:2508183-2510683 GCF_963514075.1 Conger conger
CAGAGCAGCTTCTCATGAGGAGTTTCAACAGCCCTCCGTACAGACCTGGAGAAAAAGAGATGTGCAAAATTACTCTACTACAGAGTGCAAGAATAATATGTACTCTTTTACAATGAAAAATATATATATATTTCCCTGAATAGTTTTCTGTGTACATGCAGTATTTATACATTTCATTACATAGGTGTGAGAAATGCTAGTGTGAGTTTGTGTGAGAGGAGCTTTCTGTAGGCTGCGTGCAGGTAATACACACTTTAATGAGCTGGGACTTTACGGACACATGGAGGATCGAGCCCAGAAGCAGGGCCTCTTCAGGAGCGTTGTGACGGATGATCAGCGCTGTGACTGATGGTGCTGATACCACTGCTATTTCCACCGCGCCTTCAGGGCCCTGTTGATGTGATCCTGCTTTTTAATTAAAACAGACCGGCGTCAGCTTTGTAAGAGAGGGATCTGTGTGAGAACGCGCTGAGAGACTGAGAGACCGGGAACGCTGAGAGACAGGGAACGCTGAGACACAGGGAACGCTGAGAGACTGAGAGACAGGGAATGCTGAGAGACAGGGAAGACTGAGAGACAGGGAACGCTGAGAGACTGAGAGACAGGGAATGCTGAGAGACTGAGAGACAGGGAAGACTGAGAGACAGGGAACGCTGAGAGACAGGGAAGACTGAGAAACCGGGAACACTGAGAGACTGAGAGACCGGGAACACTGAGAGACAGAACGCTGAGAGGCAGGGAACGCTGAGAGACAGGGAAGACTGAGAGACAGGGAACGCTGAGAGACAGAACGCTGAGAGACAGGGAACACCAGGTTAGTGTGGAATGCCCGCTCACTCAGCACAGCAGAGCAGTGGGATCAGCAGTGTGGGATCAGTGCAGTGGGATCAGCAGTGTGGGATCAGTGCAGTGGGATCAGTGCAGTGGGATCAGAGCAGTGGGATCAGTGCAGTGGGATCAGCAGTGTGGGATCAGTGCAGTGGGATCAGTGCAGTGGGATCAGAGCAGTGGGATCAGTGCAGTGGGATCAGCAGTGTGGGATCAGTGCAGTGGGATCAGCAGTGTGGGATCAGTGCAGTGGGGTCAGCTGTGTGGGATCAGTGCAGTGGGATCAGTGCAGTGGGATCAGCAGTGTGGGATCAGTGCAGTGGGATCAGCCCAGGAAGAGGTTCATGCTTTGAGAGCTCAGGGTCAGATACTTCCCGCTCTGGATTCCGGACTGATGTTGGGCTCAGCCCGGAGTGTGTGTGTGTGTGTGTGTGTGTGTGTGTTTGTCTGAAGGTTTGTTTGTGTTTCCTCTCTGATGGCTGTGGGATTTGGGAGAGTTTCTCCTTCAGAATCAGCCACAAGAAAACATTCCTGGCTGCCGGAAACCATTTGCAAACATTTTCCAGGTATCCCCTGTCATGCTATTTGAAAGGTGACAGGGAGCAGGTTGAGGTTAATAATGTTTGACTATCTTGAATTTGAATAAATCTGGAATGCTGATTGTTCTTTGTGTATGCTCTCTGCGACGTTTTCTAATACTAATTACATTAATCAGGGCATCTGCATATGAATTATGCATGCGACTGTCATTTTGTGACCTTGACAGAAGTTCTCTGGAACAACACAATTGTTCTAAGTGTATTCAGGAATATTGTTGCCACAATGTTATCTAACCAGGAATCTACCCATTCCCAAATCAAACTGGAACATTCCCACGGAATGATATTTATTATTCAACATCCAGTAACTGGGGGGAAATATCAAATGTAAAAACCAAATGGCATATTCAGATGGTGAAAGGTCAGGGAATGACCGTGATTATTTTCTGATGCGTGGAGAGCCTGTTGAAAAGTGAAGTGAAATGTCAGATGTGAAAATAATCAGAAAACAGCGTCTCTGGAAAGGCTGAAATGGAGGTTTGGTTTAAATGGACGTTCAGTTTGGTCTGTGTCGCAGGCCACAGGAGCCTCTGAAGGTGTGATACTGTTTCTAATGACATCACACTCTGAAAGCACGACTGTACAGTGTGTCAGTGCAGAAACTGTTCATTACTACGGCAACAGGTCGTGCATCATGCTGGCCATCCACACAACTCCACTCCTGTCAGATCTCTGTATGCGATGTGCCTGGCCCAGGATCCAGCCCACTGTTCTCAGTGTTACCCAGAGCTCTGCACTGTGTGAGATTCTGTTCTCAGTGTTACCCAGAGCTCTGCACTGTGTGAGATTCTGTTCTCAGTGTTACCCAGGGCTCTGCACTGTGTGAGATTCTGTTCTCAGTGTTACCCAGAGCTCTGCACATTACATTACATTACATTATTGGCATTTGGCAGACGCTCTTATCCAGAGCGACATACAACAAAGTGCATACCCATAACCAGGGATAAGTTCGCTGAAAGACCCTAGAGGTAAGTACAATTTCAACTGCTACCTGTACAACAAAGATAAGGACAAGGGCCATTTTTTTTTTTTTTTTTTTTTCTTTTTTTGAACAAACAAACAAACAGAGCAAA
>NC_083767.1:2515683-2530683 GCF_963514075.1 Conger conger
GCCTAGTGGCTAAGGTACATGACTGTCGCCTAGTGGCTAAGGTACATGACTGTGGCCTAGTGGCTAAGTTAAGTGACTGTAGCCTAGTGGCTAAGTTAAGTGACTGTAGCCTAGTGGCTAAGGTACATGACTGTCGCCTAGTGGTTAAGGTACATGACTGTAGCCTAGTGGTTAAGGTACATGACTGTAGCCTAGTGGCTAAGGTACATGACTGTCGCCTAGTGGCTAAGTTACATGACTGTAGCCTATTGGCTAAGGTACATGACTGTGGCCTAGTGGCTAAGGTACATGACTGTCGCCTAGTGGCTAAGTTAAGTGACTGTAGCTTAATGGCTAAGGTACATGACTGTGGCCTAGTGGCTAAATTAAGTGACTGTAGCCTACTGGCTAAGGTGCATGACTGTCGCCTTGTGGCTAAGTTAAGTGACTGTAGCATAGTGGCTAAGGTACATGACTGTAGCATAGTGGCTAAGGTACATGACTGTAGCCTAGTGGCTAAGGTACATGACTGTAGCCTAGTGGCTAAGGCACATGACTGTGGCCTAGTGGCTAAGGTACATGACTGTCGCCTAGTGGCTAAGGTACATGCCTGTAGCCTAGTGGCTAAGGTACATGACTGTAGCCTATTGCCTAAGGTACATGGCTGTAGCCTAGTGGCTAAGGTACATGACTGTCGCCTTGTGGCTAAGTTAAGTGACTGTAGCCTAGTGGCTAAGGTACATGACTGTAGCCTAGTGGATAAGGTACATGACTGTCGCCTAGTGGCTAAGGTACATGACTGTCGCCTGGTGGCTAAGTTAAGTGACTGTAGCCTAGTGGCTAAGGTACATGCCTGTAGCCTAGTGGCTAAGGTACATGACTGTAGCCTATTGCCTAAGGTACATGGCTGTAGCCTAGTGGTTAAGGTACATGACTGTCGCCTTGTGGCTAAGTTAAGTGACTGTAGCATAGTGGCTAAGGTACATGACTGTCGCCTTGTGGTTAAGGTACATGACTGTCGCCTTGTGGCTAAGTTAAGTGACTGTAGCATAGTGGCTAAGGTACATGACTGTAGCCTAGTGGCTAAGGTACATGACTGTAGCCTAGTGGTTAAGGTACATGACTGTCGCCTAATGGCTAAG
Organism: Conger conger; assembly: GCF_963514075.1. NCBI lineage: Eukaryota > Metazoa > Chordata > Actinopteri > Anguilliformes > Congridae > Conger > Conger conger. The sequence continues at coordinate 2,516,805 of NC_083767.1, forward strand.
TTAAGTGACTGCAGCATAGTGGCTAAGTTAAGTGACTGTAGCATAGTGGCTAAATTAAGTGACTGTAGCATAGTGGCTAAGGTACATGACTGTCGCCTAGTGGTTAAGGTACATGACTGTAGCCTAGTGGCTAAGTTAAGTGACTGTAGCCTAGTGGCTAAGGTACATGACTGTAGCCTAGTGGTTAAGGTACATGACTGTCGCCTAATGGCTAAGTTAAGTGACTGCAGCATAGTGGCTAAGTTAAGTGACTTTCGCCTAATGGCTAAGTTAAGTGACTGTAGCCTAGTGGCTAAGGTACATGACTGTCGCCTAGTGGCTAAGTTAAGTGACTTTCGCCTAATGGCTAAGTTAAGTGACTGTAGCATAGTGGCTAAGGTACATGACTGTAGCCTAGTGGCTAAGGTACATGACTGTAGCCTAGTGGTTAAGGTACATGACTGTCGCCTAATGGCTAAGTTAAGTGACTGCAGCATAGTGGCTAAGTTAAGTGACTTTCGCCTAATGGCTAAGTTAAGTGACTGTAGCCTAGTGGCTAAGGTACATGACTGTAGCCTAGTGGTTAAGGTACATGACTGTCGCCTAATGGCTAAGTTAAGTGACTGCAGCATAGTGGCTAAGTTAAGTGACTTTCGCCTAATGGCTAAGTTAAGTGACTGTAGCCTAGTGGCTAAGGTACATGACTGTCGCCTAGTGGCTAAGTTAAGTGACTTTCGCCTAATGGCTAAGTTAAGTGACTGTAGCCTAGTGGTTAAGGTACATGACTGTAGCCTAGTGGCTAAGGTACATGACTGTCGCCTAGTGGCTAAGGTACATGACTGTCGCCTAGTGGTTAAGGTACATGACTGTCGCCTAGTGGCTAAGTTAAGTGACTGTAGCCTAGTGGCTAAGGTACATGACTGTAGCCTAGTGGCTAAGGTACATGACTGTAGCCTAGTGGCTAAGGTACATGACTGTCGCCTAGTGGCTAAGTTAAGTGACTGTAGCCTAGTGGCTAAGGTACATGACTGTAGCCTAGTGGCTAAGGTACATGACTGTGGCCTAGTGGCTAAGTTAAGTGACTGTCGCCTAATGGCTAAGTTAAGTGACTGCAGCATAGTGGCTAAGTTAAGTGACTTTCGCCTAATGGCTAAGTTAAGTGACTGTAGCCTAGTGGCTAAGGTACATGACTGTGGCCTAGTGGCTAAGTTAAGTGACTGTCGCCTAATGGCTAAGTTAAGTGACTGCAGCATAGTGGCTAAGGTACATGACTGTAGCCTAGTGGCTAAGGTACATGACTGTCGCCTTGTGGCTAAGGTACATGACTGTCGCCTTGTGGCTAAGGTACATGACTGTGGCCTAGTGGCTAAGGTACATGACTGTAGCCTAGTGGCTAAGTTAAGTGACTGTCGCCTAATGGCTAAGTTAAGTGACTGTCGCCTAGTGGTTAAGTTAAGTGACTGTCTCCTAGTGGCTAAGGTACATGACTGTAGCATAGTGGCTAAGGTACATGACTGTAGCCTAGTGGCTAAGGTACATGACTGTCGCCTAGTGGCTAAGGTACATGACTGTCGCCTTGTGGCTAAGTTAAGTGACTGTAGCATAGTGGCTAAGGTACATGACTGTGGCCTAGTGGCTAAGGTACATGACTGTAGCCTAGTGGCTAAGGTACATGACTGTAGCCTAGTGGCTAAGGTACATGACTGTCGCCTAGTGGTTAAGGTACATGACTGTAGCCTAGTGGTTAAGGTACATGACTGTAGCCTAGTGGCTAAGGTACATGACTGTCGCCTAGTGGCTAAGTTACATGACTGTAGCCTAGTGGCTAAGGTACATGACTGTAGCCTAGTGGCTAAGGTACATGACTGTCGCCTAGTGGCTAAGTTAAGTGACTGTAGCTTAATGGCTAAGGTACATGACTGTGGCCTAGTGGCTAAATTAAGTGACTGTAGCCTACTGGCTAAGGTGCATGACTGTCGCCTAGTGGCTAAGTTAAGTGACTGTAGCCTAGTGGCTAAGGTACATGACTGTCGCCTTGTGGCTAAGTTAAGTGACTGTAGCATAGTGGCTAAGGTACATGACTGTAGCATAGTGGCTAAGGTACATGACTGTAGCCTAGTGGCTAAGGTACATGACTGTAGCCTAGTGGCTAAGGCACATGACTGTGGCCTAGTGGCTAAGGTACATGACTGTCGCCTAGTGGCTAAGGTACATGCCTGTAGCCTAGTGGCTAAGGTACATGACTGTAGCCTATTGCCTAAGGTACATGGCTGTAGCCTAGTGGCTAAGGTACATGACTGTCGCCTTGTGGCTAAGTTAAGTGACTGTAGCCTAGTGGCTAAGGTACATGACTGTAGCCTAGTGGATAAGGTACATGACTGTCGCCTAGTGGCTAAGGTACATGACTGTCGCCTGGTGGCTAAGTTAAGTGACTGTAGCCTAGTGGCTAAGGTACATGCCTGTAGCCTAGTGGCTAAGGTACATGACTGTAGCCTATTGCCTAAGGTACATGGCTGTAGCCTAGTGGCTAAGGTACATGACTGTCGCCTTGTGGTTAAGGTACATGACTGTCGCCTTGTGGCTAAGTTAAGTGACTGTAGCATAGTGGCTAAGGTACATGACTGTAGCCTAGTGGCTAAGGTACATGACTGTCGCCTAGTGGCTAAGGTACATGACTGTAGCCTAGTGGCTAAGGTACATGACTGTAGCCTAGTGGCTAAGGTACATGACTGTCGCCTAGTGGTTAAGGTACATGACTGTCGCCTAGTGGCTAAATTAAGTGACTGTAGCCTAGTGGCTAAGGTACATGACTGTAGCCTAGTGGTTAAGGTACATGACTGTCGCCTAATGGCTAAGTTAAGTGACTGCAGCATAGTGGCTAAGTTAAGTGACTGTAGCATAGTGGCTAAATTAAGTGACTGTAGCATAGTGGCTAAGGTACATGACTGTCGCCTAGTGGTTAAGGTACATGACTGTAGCCCAGTGGCTAAGTTAGGTGACTGTAGCCTAGTGGCTAAGGTACATGGCTGTAGCCTAGTGGCTAAGGTACATGACTGTCGCCTTGTGGCTAAGTTAAGTGACTGTAGCATAGTGGCTAAGGTACATGACTGTAGCCTAGTGGCTAAGGTACATGACTGTCGCCTAGTGGTTAAGGTACATGACTGTCGCCTAGTGGCTAAATTAAGTGACTGTAGCCTAGTGGCTAAGGTACATGTCTGTCGCCTTGTGGCTAAGGTACATGACTGTAGCCTAGTGGCTAAGTTAAGTGACTGTAGCCTAGTGGCTAAGGTACATGACTGTCGCCTAGTGGCTAAGTTAAGTGACTGTAGCCTAGTGGCTAAGGTACATGACTGTAGCCTAGTGGCTAAGGTACATGACTGTAGCCTAGTGGCTAAATTAAGTGACTGTACCATAGTGGCTAAGGTACATGACTGTCGCCTAGTGGCTAAGGTACATGACTGTCGCCTAGTGGTTAAGGTACATGACTGTAGCCTGGTGGCTAAGGTACATGACTGTAGCCTAGTGGCTAAGGTACATGACTGTGGCCTAGTGGCTAAGGTACATGACTGTAGCCTAGTGGCTAAGGTACATGACTGTAGCCTAGTGGCTAAGGTACATGACTGTCGCCTAGTGGTTAAGGTACATGACTGTAGCCTGGTGGCTAAGGCACATGACTGTGGCATAGTGGCTAAGGTACATGACTGTCGCCTAGTGGCTAAGGTCCATGACTGTAGCCTGGTGGCTAAGGCACATGACTGTGGCATAGTGGCTAAGGTCCATGACTGTAGCCTAGTGGCTAAGGTACATGACTGTAGCCTAGTGGCTAAGTTAAGTGACTGTAGCATAGTGGCTAAGGTACATGGCTGTAGCCTAGTGGCTAAGGTACATGACTGTAGCCTAGTGGCTAAGGTACATGACTGTCGCCTAGTGGCTAAGTTAAGTGACTGTAGCCTAATGGCTAAGGTACATGACTGTTGCCTCGTGGCTAAGTTAAGTGACTGTAGCCTACTGGCTAAGGTACATGACTGTGGCCTAGTGGTTAAGGTACATGACTGTAGCCTAGTGGCTAAGGTACATGACTGTAGCCTAGTGGCTAAGGTACATGACTGTGGCCTAATGACTAAGGTACATGACTGTAGCCTAGTGGCTAAGGTACATGACTGTAGCCTAGTGGCTAAGGTACATGACTGTCGCCTAGTGGCTAAGGTACATGACTGTGGCCTAGTGGCTAAGGTACATGACTGTAGCCTAGTGGCTAAGGTACATGACTGTAGCCTAGTGGCTAAGGTACATGACTGTAGCCTAGTGGCTAAGGTACATGACTGTAGCCTAGTGGCTAAGGTACATGACTGTCGCCTAGTGGCTAAGGTACATGACTGTGGCCTAGTGGCTAAGGTACATGACTGTAGCCTAGTGGTTAAGGTACATGACTGTAGCATAGTGGCTAAGGTACATGACTGTAGCCTAGTGGCTAAGGTACATGACTGTAGCCTAGTGGATAAGGTACATGACTGTAGCATAGTGGCTAAGGTACATGACTGTAGCATAGTGGCTAAGGTACATGACTGTAGCCTAGTGGCTAAGGTACATGACTGTAGCATAGTGGCTAAGGTACATGACTGTAGCCTAGTGGCTAAGGTACATGACTGTAGCCTAGTGGATAAGGTACATGACTGTGGCCTAGTGGTTAAGGTACATGACTGTAGCCTAGTGGATAAGGTACATGACTGTAGCCTAGTGGCTAAGGTACATGACTGTGGCCTAATGACTAAGGTACATGACTGTAGCCTAGTGGCTAAGGTACATGACTGTAGCCTAGTGGCTAAGGTACATGACTGTCGCCTAGTGGCTAAGGTACATGACTGTGGCCTAGTGGCTAAGGTACATGACTGTAGCCTAGTGGCTAAGGTACATGACTGTAGCCTAGTGGCTAAGGTACATGACTGTAGCCTAGTGGCTAAGGTACATGACTGTAGCCTAGTGGCTAAGGTACATGACTGTCGCCTAGTGGCTAAGGTACATGACTGTGGCCTAGTGGCTAAGGTACATGACTGTAGCCTAGTGGTTAAGGTACATGACTGTAGCATAGTGGCTAAGGTACATGACTGTAGCCTAGTGGCTAAGGTACATGACTGTAGCCTAGTGGATAAGGTACATGACTGTAGCATAGTGGCTAAGGTACATGACTGTAGCATAGTGGCTAAGGTACATGACTGTAGCCTAGTGGCTAAGGTACATGACTGTAGCATAGTGGCTAAGGTACATGACTGTAGCCTAGTGGCTAAGGTACATGACTGTAGCCTAGTGGATAAGGTACATGACTGTAGCCTAGTGGATAAGGTACATGACTGTGGCCTAGTGGCTAAGGTACATGACTGTAGCCTAGTGGCTAAGGTACATGACTGTAGCCTAGTGGATAAGGTACATGACTGTAGCCTAGTGGCTAAGGTACATGACTGTGGCCTAGTGGTTAAGGTACATGACTGTAGCCTAGTGGCTAAGGTACATGACTGTCGCCTAGTGGCTAAGGTGCTTGACTGGGACCTGGTAGGTTGGTAGTTCAAGCCCCAGTGTGGCCAAGATAAAATCAGTGCAGCTGTTGGACTCTTGAGAAAGACCCTTAACCCCACATTATTCCAGGGGGGATTGGCCATTGTTTAGTCTGATCAACTGTAAGTCGCTTTGGATAAAAGTGTCGGCTAAATAACAAATTACACTTAAATTCTGGACCAGGTCCAGGAAGCAGCAGGTTTTCAGTGAAGTTTTCAATTCACAGTACAGCTGAAGTCTTTACCAGATAAGCAGGCCCACTGTTCAAACTGTTCAGAGGAGATTAACACACATCAGAAGTTTCTCTACTTTCCCAGACAGATATCTGGTGAAAAGTCTGTGCTTTGAAGCCAGGGAAGAGACACGGGGAGGCGTGTTAAAGTAAATATTAACGCAGCGCAGAACAGCCGCGTTCTGTGAGTGCTAATTGATTGACTCAGAGAAAAGCACGGATGGATTGATGTCTTTCTGTTCACAGTCCTCCGGTGATTTGGGTTCTGACTGACACCATCGTCCTGACAGACTCTTTTCTTTTTCATTTTTAAGAAATTAACAGAGAAGCAATCTCTCTCTTTCCAGAATCTTTAACACAATTTATTTTCTTTTTGCTTCACGGTGATTTGAGTCTCCCAAGCTGACTGTAGATTTTGGGACAAAGAAAATATCTCAGATCAAATGCTCAAATCAAATTCATACTTGATTTTTACAGAATAATGCTCTGCGGTACATTCAGACTAAATGAGCTTTGTGAACGTAGCCAGCAGAGCAGAAATAGGCTTTGTGTGTTTCATTAATAATCTGTAAACAATAGGCGCGCTATACCGGGCGATGACTCACAGACACAGAACAGCTGTGGTGCGTGGGGGACACGTTCAAACCGGCTATTTACAAAGCTTCCTCTTCCTTTTTGTACATTTGGAATTGGTAAACAATGATTTGAGCATTCAACACACACACAGGCACACACGCACAAACACACAGGGGCACACACACACAAATATAAGCACAAATATGCACACACACTGACCTGGGGTCAGTCAAAATATGGCCTCCGCATTTAAAGGCAATGTCAAGTGCTAGTTAATATTATTCATAATAATGATTTTTTTATTTTTTCTCCATAAATGAAGCTTGTGAAGTTCATGAATCTCCCAAATTAACTCTTTAGATTACTTGTGATGAAATGTATTTATTAAAACAGCATGTCCACACATGTTAAGTTTAAATGAGAGTTATGGGCACGTTTTGATTGGGTTCCGGTCAGAATGGGATCCCAGGCTGAGAGAGAGAGAAACAGGAAACAGGAAAGAGGAGGGCTCGGCCGTCTGACCCGCTGCAGCTGAGTGATCACACTGTGTTGCCTGTCTGTATGATAGTCTTTGAGTTGCACCAGTTTGAGTTTAGAGATCACCAGAACCAAACTCGCCGTGCTTCATTGTGTGAAGTAAACACCCCCACTGGTCTGAGAGTCGGAGTTAAGGACAGTTGTTGTTGGAGTCATTAAGTGCTGGTCCCTGTGTGTGGGTCCCTGTGTGTGGGTCTCTGTGTGTGGGTCTCTGTGTGTGGGTCCCTGTGTGTGGGTCTCTGTGTGTGGGTCCCTGTGTGTGGGTCCCTGTGTGTGGGTCTCTGTGTGTGGGTCTCTGTGTGTGGGTCTCTGTGTGTGGGTCCCTGTGTGTGGGTCTCTGTGTGTGGGTCCCTGTGTGTGGGTCCCTGTGTGTGGGTCTCTGTGTGTGGGTCCCTGTGTGTGGGTCCCTGTGTGTGGGTCCCTGTGTGTGGGTCTCTGTGTGTGGGTCTCTGTGTGTGGGTCCCTGTGTGTGGGTCTCTGTGTGTGGGTCCCTGTGTGTGGGTCCCTGTGTGTGGGTCTCTGTGTGTGGGTCCCTGTGTGTGGGTCTCTGTGTGTGGGTCTCTGTGTGTGGGTCCCTGTGTGTGGGTCCCTGTGTGTGGGTCTCTGTGTGTGGGTCCCTGTGTGTGGGTCTCTGTGTGTGGGTCCCTGTGTGTGGGTCTCTGTGTGTGGGTCCCTGTGTGTGGGTCCCTAAAGTTAAATACCACGCCGGCCCTCCTGGGCGAGACTGCGAGCTATCGGCTGACATTTGGACCGAGGACCCAGCTATTCAGCTGACCCTTTTATCCAAAGCGACTTACAGTTGATTAGACTAAGCAGGGGACAAGTAGGGGTTAAGGGCCTTGCTCAAGGGCCCAACAGCTTGAAGTTCTTATCATGGCTACACTGGGGCTTGAACCACCAACCTTCCAGGTCCTAGTCAAGCACTTTAGCCACTTGACTTTGTTGCCCATAAGTCGTAAAGTAATCCGATATTTTCTCTGATCATGATAATTGCTACATTAAGAAAATAAATAACTTCTTGGATTTTGCTGTTTATTTATTTTTAAGTGTAAAGGCATAACTTGGCAGACACATATCAAACATTATATCTGAAATGAAGATATATAGTCTACAAAATATATGATTCCCGAAACATGGATTATTCATTGTAAGCATTCAGTTAAATAATCATCCATCGCTTCGCTGTAGAGGAAGTACGCGTGGCAGTTGCTCATGCCTGTAATTGTCAGGGTTGCCTTGGTGACAGTGGGGAAGTGTTTATTACTTCTAGACCCAAGGCCCTGAAACAGGCCCTGAAATCCAGTTAGTGCTATCAGTGTGGTGTCGTAGCCAGATTTTAGTAGGTCAGGCAAGTTATATTTAATGAATAATCTATAAGCGTGCTGTTTGGAACTTGTTGCTAGGTTACCCTCTGTGAGCACAGCCCTGACGTTGGGTTTCTGGGTTAGCAGAAGAACAGCGAGGGCCTCCGCACCCACTCCAATCCAGCGGACATTCAGCTGCAACACTTTCATGGGAAACAGATCTTCTTCTTTCATTATATATTCATAAACCAGTAATAAATAAAACATTATCATCATTTGCCAATGTCATGAGCATTAATTATTATGGTGTTGAGACTACCCTGAGGTAAACATGACTCTGCTGAACGATACAGGAAGTTAAACTGAGCTTGGAGTAACGCTATGAGCTGTTATCTGACACTGTGCGACCCAGAGTGTGTGGGGTGTCTACTTCTGGACAGTTCCTGTAACACATGATACAGTTCTCTTAATAAAATATGGGCGGCCTGTAGCGTAGTGGTTAAGGTGAATGACTGGCACACACAAGGTCGGTGGTTCTAATCCCGGTGTAGCCACAATAAGATCCGTACAGCCATGGGGTCCTTGAGCAAGGCCCTTAACCCTGCATTGCTCCAGGGGAGGATTGTCTCCTGCTTAGTCTGATCAACTGTATGTTGCTCTGGATAAGGGTGTCTGCCAAATGCCAATAATGTAATATGGATCAATAGTTAATTTATGAAAATATTATCTTGCACATTTTTACACACCATTCCGTTTCCTCCATGATGTGATTATAGGGAACAGGAACAGTGAGTGTGTGATTATAGGGAACAGGAACAGTGAGTGTGTGATTATAGGGAACAGGAACAGTGAGTGTGTGATTATAGGTCAGGGGAACAGTGAGTGTGTGATTATAGGGAACAGGAACAGTGAGTGTGTGATTATAGGGAACAGGAACAGTGAGTGTGTGATTATAGGTCAGGGGAACAGTGAATGTGTGATTATAGGTCAGGGGAACAGTGAGTGTGTGATTATAGGTCAGGGGAACAGTGAGTGTGTGAGTATAGGGGACAGGAACAGTGAGTGTGTGATTATAGGTCAGGGGAACAGTGAGTGTGTGATTATAGGTCAGGGGAACAGTGAGTGTGTGAGTATAGGGAACAGGAACAGTGAGTGTGTGATTATAGGGAACAGGAAAAGGTGGAATACTGCCGAGAATGTTGGGAATTCTGCTCCTGACAGACTGAGCAGGTGTGCTGTACTCCTGCACTCTGACAGCAGTGAGCATATCGTTTGGAAAACTCCTCTCCCCAACAGCTGTCCCTGTTTGTGCAAGATAAATGATACGTTCAGCCCAAAATAAGCACATGGGTCTTTTTAAAAACCTCCATAAGGTAGGGACAATCTGCCAGCTTTCAGTGGGAGCTATTCATCAGCAAACAAGAATGTTGGAATGTCCTGTCTGTTTCTTATACTAAAAAGCATATTTATTTATTTTAACAGACAGACTTTTCATCAACAACCCAAAATGAAACAAATAAAACAAATACAAATGTTTATAGAGTAAACTGAATTGAGAACATCCCTAAAGGTAGAAAAATGGGTCTGTGAAGCGGACTCAATATCAGTCCTAAACTTAAGCACATGAGTGCTGCTCTTACTTCCCAAAGCGTTTGAAAAATTCAGAAATCATCAACAACAAAAAAAGTGTTTATGAAACACCAAGATTACATTTGATATTTATTTATCAGTAAAAGATAAAGATAAAACTTTATTTTGATTCGATCCCAGCCTGTTTCCATTTAAACAGGGACAATGGGAGACCTGGTGAAATGGAGTAGTTTTATTAGAGGGAATCTGCAGCAGCTCTCCATCGTTTCAACACTATTCCATCATGAGCTTATCCACAGCTGTCCGGAGACAGAAAGAGCATCGTTTAAATGGCCTACTGGACCTGAACTGTTTAATTAGCTGTGGGAACTTGAGCCGAGAAGTGTGTCTGCTTTTCAAACACTTTGGTTAATTAGTTTAGCTTCACTAGTGTTCTGTCATTCCATGGCAACAAGGCAGCTAGGGTGGCTAGTCTCCTCCAATCATTCAGCACTAATCCCCAGAACCAGGAAATGCAAAAACCCTTAAAACCAAGGTGGAAGTTTTTAATGGATATTCGAGCTGTCTGCACTCACTCCATGCTGACTGGCTCTGCCTGTTCACATTACAGCTTTCTGGGGCCGACAGCAGCCAACTTTACCGACTCAGGTTAAACTTGTTCACCACCTCCAAACTGCACTTCAATTAGCTTCTGTTTCTGATCTCTCAAAGTCGGGGTGGCTGTTCGAGTGTGAGTTTCTCTGCTGAACAGCTGGCATTAAAGAGCTCTTCCACAGTCCATAGCACTGATTCAGTCTCCTGTATGTAATGACACTAAAACCAAGAAGAGTTCATAATATCTTTTACTGGAACCTAAATCTTTGCTTTTGTTTGAATCTTGTTTCCTTTAGAACATAAAAAATAAACTATAAAACATTTATTATGAGTTTATTGCACTCCTGATAAGCTGTATGAATAGCTTTATGTGCACACTGACCGCCATGCCCTGTACTCTGAGTTATTCTCTCTGCAAACCCAAGCTAGCACGAGGAGACCAGGGAGGTGAATCTTCCTAAAGAGACACTTAAGCTACAGACAGGCTGATGATAAAAAATACCTAACGTACACAGCTGATAAAACAATATGGATATTCTGTGTTTCTTCATGTGGCCATTAAGATCACTAATCTGTGATCTTAATCGTTATTAGTGTCCTTATTAGTGTCACACAAATTTATTACCATACAAATATTCAGACTGTAATATAACAAGAAAATATTTTTAAAAGTAGTTTCAGTTATGCAATCCTGTTGATAAATCAACAGAATTCTTTTTTCCCGAATCGGAGCATATTTCTGAACATCGGAGAGGCAATTACTGCGAGAAGCTCTCTGGGCAGCATTGGTATTTCATACGTGTGTAATTATGCACAATTACAGACAAGAACTCTTCACTGGAGGAGCTGCTGAAACGCAATCATCCACTGCAGACTTCAATCACCAAACACGACACAAGCCCTTCAACATCAAAATGTGTCAGAATTCACCTGATGGGCCACACTGCATAAGACCGAGAGGTTGGACAAAAAAAACAGAGGCTTATTCTTGCTGGCTTTGTTTAGCCAGCAGTTCAGGCCTGAAGGTGTTTACAGCCTGGTTTGGACTGAGCTTCATGGTCAGCTGCAGAAATATCTCCAGGCTGACTTCCTGTCACCTACTTCCTGCAAGCAGGACTCGATGCTTCAGGTGCTCTGGGTCCATAGTCGGCATGGCAACAGTCCCCGCTGCCAGATCATCAGTGTTAATTAAGCCCTGCGTTCGTCATCTGCTAATAGAGTGGGCTGTGAGCTTGAGCAAGCTGTTTGACCCGTGACCTCAGAGGGCCCTCAGGTGTAGCACCACATCTCTCAGGTGTGCCCAGGTGAGAGAAACCAGGTGAGAAGTGTTTCCTCTTCCTGAGACGTGTATTCTCTGTGCTGAACTGCAGAAATGATCTGCCTGGAAGAACCAGGGAGCCTGCTTTTCTGTCATACGTATGCCAGTGCAGTTTGTTCATCTCACAGTTCTCCGTGATTTTAGCCTGATAGCCTAAATAGTGTACAATTGCTAATGGATTTTTTTTCATCGTTGTATGGAAAAATGAAAATTCATATAATTGCAATAGGCTACGTATATTACCACAAATATAATATATCACAAAGAAATTAACTATTCTCTCTTGAAAAATAAATCTGACAGGTGAGACAGGTGAGACCACCTGTTGTAATATAGGAATAATAATAATAATAATAATAATAATAATAATAACAACAATAATAATAGTGTCCAGTGACAGGTCAGCGTCGGGTCAGACTGGTCCTGAGCTCTGTGTGTAGAGGCTCTTCATTGGGATCGATGGGTCTGAAGTGCTCCTCCCCACCGCTCTTCCTGTTCGATGCTCATCTCCCAGTGCACTCTGGGACAGCAGCCAGCGCTGAAGTGCCTCCGCTGGGCTCTGAGTGCGGATCAGTGCCAGTAATGGCATTCTGAGCACAAACAAACGCAGTTTTAAAGCTGACAGCTCGTGCAAAAGTGCTCTTAAAAACACCAGTCAGCACACGAGGGAAATGCTGTCTCTCTGCTGCTGAGGTTGGGGTTCCCAGTTCCTGGAGGGATAAAAGGTCATTCTTTCTTGTGTTTCTGACAGACGAACAGGAGAGAACACAAGCCCAAAAGAGAGTCTTTATCGTGGTGGACTGTCAGCACTGCTCCAGGACTGCCTCTCTGGGCCGAACCCTGTCCTTTCCATTCATTTAATGATCTGCGCTCGTGTCTGACTGACCTCAGGACTGCCCTGCAGAAAGAGACGGCTCAAGCTAGGTTTTGAAACAGCTGGTAGCTGGTTGACCAGCAAACAGTCTCTCCCCTCTCTGATGAGAGTATGCGAGTCAATGAGGCCATATTTCTGGAACCACCTCTATCCTCTCAAAAGGAGTTTGGAACGAGACATTAATGAGGCTGTCTCTCTGGGCCTTTTGAGTGTCTATCAGCAGAACCAACGTTTGACCTTTTCAGGGCGTAGAGGGGTCTGTGGTGACGTCACACATGGCCCCAGCTCAGACCGGCGGTTCGGGGACACCTCACCCTTCCCCCAGCTCACTCTCCTCAGGCCGGAGCCCGGAGCCTCATTAAAACCACACCGCCGCATGTCCCTCCCCTCATCCGTCAGGAGCGCTGACAAATCGCCCCAATTATTTCTGGGAATACCTTCCAGCAGATCCACCGTCTGTTTCAGGGCCGACCTCCACGCTGAGTGGGACGAGCAGGGTCCCATGGCCACTCCCTGTGTCTCCTCCACCGAGCGCTCTGATTCGTCCTCCTCATTCGCACGGGCTGTTAGCACGATAGCCGCCGGGCTGCGCCTAATATCCGCCGCTTCAAAAGGGCCAAAGTCAAATCCTCTCGTTTGGACTGAAGGGGAAGAAAGGCGCCTTTTTCCCACATTAGCCTGACGGATCCACCTGTAGATGTATTCATCATTATAATGACACTGGAGATGAAGTGCCAGGACCGCGGGGGCAGAGGAACAGTGAGACTCTGCGGAGATTAGTGTCTCAGGCAGTCCCTTGAATAAAAGGAGCCCTGCACAGATTGCGAAAGAGATTCTGCTCCACAAAGGAGCTTCACATTCACCATGCAGTCCTGGAGCTTCAGCCTTCTGTGGGTAAGTTACACCCAGTTATACCACAATGGACTCTCATTGATCAATTTACATTGTATTGTGCCTGTATTCTGAACTGTGATTGGTCCATTTCTACACCGCACTGTGTCTCTATACTCGACTCTGATTGGCTATTTTTACTTCACTGCTAGTATACAGAACTGTGTCTATTCTGGACTTTGATTGGCCAATGTCTGCACCACACTGGATATATTCCTTCTGCAATACCCTTCAGTGTCTGGCCAAATGTGATTGGATCCCTCCCCATTACCAATCAGAAGCCTGGAGGTTGTTTACGCATAAATACTGCATATTTGATTTGTTGTCAGCTCCCTTTATCCAAAAGCTTTTTCTCTTCTTTGCAGGAAGACATTTCACCTCAGGCTGCTGTTGTCGTGTCAACCCGAAAATACACTGTGTCTAGACATCCTCAC
>NC_083767.1:2535683-2583183 GCF_963514075.1 Conger conger
GCCCTTTCTGTGTGCGATTGAGTATCCCTGCCCTGTGTGCAGGTGATTTTATGAGGTAAAGCAGCTCTTGGGAGTTTGCGTTCAGTGCTGAAGGTTCAGCTGTAGAGTAACACCAGCAGCAGGGCAGTGGTACCTGCCGTAGCCTGCACCTGCACTGCGGGCCACATGACATAAAAAGGTAAGCATGTGGTTTGTTTTTGTGTCGTGGTGAAACCTACATCGTCTGACATGTAGCCTGTCTGTTAGCCTGTTCCAATAGCAGTCCTGTAGGCCCACAGACTTTTTACATTTACATTTTAGTCATTTGGCAGACTTTATCCGTTAGTATGAATATTTCTGTAACAAACTGTAACAAAATTCTTCCCAAAAACAACTGTAAGATCTTTTTGTTTTGGTCGATATACTGTATCTTAGTCATGTGGAATTTCATTTCATAACTGCAGATTTACTCCAGTCTGTGTTTACTCCAGTCAGTGTTTACTCCAGTCAGTGTTTACTCCAGTCTGTGTTTACTCCAGTCTGTGTTTACTCCAGTCTGTGTTTACTCCAGTCAGTGTTTACTCCAGTCTGTGTACTGCTCATTGCGTAGCTGCTTACATAATACTACTCAAATGAAGCCTGAGTGAAGGGGGTAATATGCCTGGTGACGGCAGTGGTGTGCTGAATGAAGGAGGCTCTGGCTGTGCGTTACACGGGACTCTGGCTGTGCGTTACACGGGACTCTGGCTGTGCGTTACACGGGGCTCTGGCTGTGCGTTACACGGGACTCTGGCTGTGCATTACACGGGACTCTGGCTGTGTGTTACACGGGACTGCGTGGAGAGAGAGCGCTTGCACCTTCCTTTTGGTGTGTTTGTATTCTTTGTAGAGGAAAAAAAAACACAAATCTGAATAGTTCATTCACAGACAACATCTTCAGATAAACATGACTCGGGGAGAGTTATTTACTGACTGTTGTTTCATGGTGTGCCGAGGATTAATATTTTATTGATTTGATTCAGATGAATTGTTGACTGACACAAAGCGTAGTTTGTAGAGTACAGCCCAGGTATGGGAACCCTAACTCCGGCATATCGATGGAAAACAGTTTGATCCCTGACATTTTATTTCCCTTAATGTAAGAAATGACCCTGTGAGGATTAGACACGACCACACAGTGTCACTTAGCAGCACAACACACCTCTACACACCTCTACACACACTTACACACACACACACACACACCACACACACACCATATACACGCACACACACACACATCACACACACACCATATACACACACACACGCACGCACACACACACACACACACATCACACACACACCATATACACACACACACACACACACCACACACACACCATATACACACCTGATGTTTCTGTTCTTCTTTAAGCAGAATCAGAATGGCTAACAGCAGATACCTGATCAGGTGAGACAGAAATAAAATGATCTGCGCCTCTAAGGCACTGCTAAACCTTTTAATATTGGGGCCCACATTAGAAATGCTTTTTAATATCAGGACACTTTTTAATAACAGGAATCTGGTTAAATGCATTGATTCGCACGGACTCCTTCCAGGACCCACCCTGTGGCCCATAGATTAACACTGCGAGTGAACATTTCTCATGCCATGACTAAGTGTCTTTATGTGATTTTATTGCAGCTCGTGCTGTTTTCTGCTTTTTCATTAATGCGCCTGAAACCATTCCTCAAATGGGATTACTGTAAGCGTTAGAGAATATCCTGTCCTGTCTGTGGCTGTGTTCTGTGTAGCAGTAAATACACCCACCTCTTCATCCAAACAATAACACTTGTGTTCCAGAGCATAATGACATTCTAGTGTAATTACATTGGTTTACAGACTCACGTTGTTGTGTATATATTTTTTAAATGAGCTCTATTTCTTTCCCTGGTGTGATCCGGTGGATGTGTAGAGCGGTGAGTTTGTTTTATGTCTCGCAGTGTTCATACTCTTGGTCCCTGAGATTCCATGTCTTTGTGGGAGGGATGAAGAAGCCGAGCCACCCTCGATGGGCCAGAGTATAAACTGGAGCCTTCTCACCGTGTCAGGACGGCATATTCTTCAGTGACTATAGTCGAGCTGAAGAAATATAAAGAACTAAGGCTGGAAGCTTTGTTACCATAGAGACTGCCAGCATCTCACGGTTGCCAAGGAGCTGAACCTTCTGTTCCACCAATGAGCCGTGGGTATGGCCCAAAGCAAGTCCTTCCAAGATCTGTGAATAAAGGCACTTAAGATCAGGCTACAGTGACTGTGTTTTAACCTACTGATCTATCAATGCCTTGTGTATCTAATAGTGCTAGGAGCCCACTATATTTTACTGACCATACAACTGTGTGTCATTACCTGGAATTACCTCACACACCATTCTTACAGCCCTTCATAATCCTGTCAACTGCCATTCCTGTGTGGCCTGTAGGGTGTAAAATAGTCACTGGCCCTCCTGTAGTACTGTGTGGCCTGTAGGGTGTAAAATAGTCACTGGCCCACCTGTAGTACTGTGTGGCCTGTAGTGTGTACAATAGTCACTGGCTCTCCTGTAGTACTGTGTGGCCTGTAGGGTGTAAAATAGTCACTGGCTCTCCTGTAGTACTGTGTGGCCTGTAGGCTGTACAATAGTCACTGGCTCTCCTGTAGTACTGTGTGGCCTGTAGGGTGTACAATAGTCCCTGGTTCTCCTGTAGTACTGTGTGGCCTGTATGGTGTAAAATAGTCACTGGCTCTCCTGTAGTACTGTATGGCCTGTAGGCTGTACAATAGTCACTGGCTCTCCTGTAGTACTGTGTGGCCTGTAGGGTGTACAATAGTTACTGGCTCTCCTGTAGTACTGTGTGGTTGGTAGGGTGTACAATAGTGGTTCACAACTGAGTGGATCAGATGAGTGTATATGTTTGACATATACACTCATACACTATATGTTTATTTTTTTAATGGAGATGGAATGGAAACTAAAATCTTTGACTTTCCAAAAATAATGCTCTTAATGTAAATAGTAGAAATGGATAGATCATACCGTCCACTGATATTAAACTTGCAGCTATGCAGCCTTCTTATGGCGCTACACTGCCCCCTAGGGGAACTTTTGAGGGAAATAGATTTGTTGGTAAAGTGCGCCCTCTGCCGTTCATTATCGTTGCCTTGTACTCAATCAGAGGTTATTAGACTCAATAAAATTGTGGTTAACATTTTTGGTCCATTTTCTGTATTTCTCATAAATATAAACCACTTCTGATGTTAGTGTACAAAAATGTAAAAAATACTAATTGCTTTTACTTTCCATGGGACACCTATCAGACTTTCTTGGGTCACAGGTAATAATATTTGTTTGCAGAAAAGCGTGTGAAACAGACCCTCTGTTTTGACGCTCTGTTACACTAACTCCGGTCATTAGAACTGTAGGTGGTTTTTATTGGTTATTTTAATTCCTTTACAATTTAAAATCTTCTTTTTTTTTAAACACACTCAACACAAAATAATAATTTTAACAAATACAGACACTCATTTTGAACTAAAAGACAAAACCTTATTTAAATTAAACCTAACTCTAGGAAAAGGTATAGAAACAAATGATTACAAAATAAGAAAAACTAAACATTACAAATCTTAACAAAATCATGTCAAAACACAAAGGAAGAAAGGGTGAGTTTAAGATATCCCAAAATGGGCATAAATGTAAAGAAAAGGGGTTCATCTTGCTCGGGTTGAGCAGGTGTTGAGGACCTCTTGCCCCTCTCGGGGGGGTGGACTATATGACCAGTTCTTTCCAGTGGTCCACCCCCCATTTCTCTCTCGCCAGGGTCTTGTTGATGTGAATGTCCAACATCACGCCGTCCTGGAGGAGGTTTTGGATCCTCCTCCGGAGAGTGACCAGGTCTACAGATGTCTTTTGGCAGACCTTGATGTTCCTCGTCTCCCACAGGACCTGCTTCACGGTGTTGATGATCCTCCACTGACTCTGGAGCTCAGTAGTGTTTTTGTTTGTTGGTTAGACACTTGTGTGTCACATTTGCCCAGATGACTTGCGAGTCCCGGTCTCCCTCGGGAGCATTACAATTTGGCCATGATCATTTTGTAGCTCCACGAGGTTAGGCCAGCCCTGGACAGACCCGTCCTGTAGGCAAAGTCCTTCAGGGCTCGGTAGATATAGGGGGGGGGGGTCCCGGCTATAGGGTATGGTGAGGTCCAGCACACCCAAGCCTATTGCCCTGAGGAAGGGGGTGGTATAGTACCTGGCAAAGGTACCAGAGGCCTTACCCACCTTCCCTGCATTCTGGACAAGGGTGGCCAGACCCTGCACCATAATGATGTTAACAATGCCTGGGACCCCCTGCCCCCCATTCCGCTCCTCCTTGAGGAGGGTGACGCGTTTAAGCTTTTCCATAGTGCTCCCCCAGACAAAGCGGAAAGCCATCCGGGTAATTAGCTTCCCGGTGGCTTTGTCTGGGGGAAACACCCTCCCCAGAGCAGAATGGGTAGGACTATTGCCTTCAGGACAAGGATCTTACCCGCCATGGTCAAGGGCCGTGCACTCCAGCTCCTGATTTTATTTTGGACGTGGCGGAGGGCTCCCTCCCAGCTGGTTCTCCCTCCTCCGTCAGCCTGGAAGGTCACCCCCAGGAGCTTGAGGGTATTCCTACGCACAGGGAAGGAAACGGTCAGCTCCTCACTCCAATGTGGAGACAGAAACAGTTCACTCTTGTCTCGGTTGACCAGGGCGCCAGTGGCCACACAGAAGTCGTCCAACACCTTGGTGGCACAAGCGATAGAACGACTGTCTGTGGCGACGATGGCAATGTCGTCCATGTACGCCATCACCTTTAGCCGTTCCCCCCCCGCTCCAGGGAGTGGATAGCCCACCACCCCTGGATTGGCCCTGATGGCCTGGAGGAACGGTTCCAGGTAGATGACGTACAGGAGAGATGCTAGAGGGCATCCCTGCCTAACGCCAGACCTGACATCAAACGGGGCAGAGGGCTGCTGATTGACAACCACTCTGCCCGTTATGTCTGTCAGGCAGATTTTTGTCCAGCGCAGGAGGGGGCCAGGAATGTTCATTTTCTCTAGCACTCTCTCCAAGCACACATGACTCACCCAGTCAAATGCCTTCTCTTGATCGAGACTGAGAAGGCACAAGGGGGACCTCCGCTCCCCGGAGTGGATGATTAAATCCCTCACGAGGAGCAGGTTGTCATTTATGGACCTCCCCAGCACACTGCAGGTCTGGTCTGGTCCGGTCCGATCACTGATGTTATCAGGCCTTGGAACCTCCTCATCAGCACCTTCATCATGATCTTATAGTCAACTGAGAGTAGAAATATAGGCACTGTGATATGTATATGTGTATTCTAACCTAATTCTGTCCATTTTGGTACGTGTTAAATAGCATGAAAATAGGATACGCTGCTCCTGCTGTTCATTCCAGGCATACTTTTTAAAATAGCCTCAGTTTCAAAATTGCACTGAGGCCTTGCTATTTCTTCTTTTGACGTGAAAATCAGTCTCTTTCAAGACTATCAAAAATTGCCGTAGCCGACTATATTGCAAGTCGTCCAGGCGGGGTATTGGGTAAAGTTTTCAACTAGCAATAATCGCGCCTCGGATAAACCTCATAGACTACGATACTGCCACTGCGCAAAGCTACTGACTACTGGTCGATGGCTACAGAGTGGGTCTGGAACATGGCCTTCTCCTCTATGGTTTGTTTATGCTCATTTCTAACTATTAATGATGTTTCCGTTTTTGGTGGGAGTAGGTTATGTTTAGTTACAGCAATGAAAAAACAAAACATAGGCCTACTGCAGCCCTTCCTTGATTTGATATACAAGTATGCTAAATAGACTACAAGAAGAATAGTATACTTTAGCCTATTTGATTCTACAAATGTATTTTAGATTGAACACAGTTCTTAAAAAAACAATCGCACGACACAGATACAGTAAAACTTCAAAACAAAACCATCTATTCCAATCGAAGGAGCAACGTAATACATTAACAAGAAACCACAAGATACAAAAGAAACAACAGACGCAACATACCTAGAATCAGAAATGTAACTACTTGTCTATTATTTAACAGGAAAACCAGTCTCTTTAGAGACCGTCAAAAATTGCCGTAGCCGACTATATTGCAAGTCGTCCAGGCGGGGTATTGGGTAAAGTTTTCAACTAGCAATAATCGCGCCTCGGATAAACCTCATAGGCTACGATACTGCCACTGCGCAAAGCTAACGTCCTCTTGACGAGAGGCAGAACCTGGATCTAGAGAATATATGTCCCGTCCGTGGTGTATTTATACCTGGGGACACATTTCTATTCATTCGTGTTTAATTTAAACCACACTAAAGACACAACTAAAGAGTATGTCTTGTCTCCATGTCTACTTAGGTTATTTATGAATATAACTTGACAATGTACTTCTTATACACAAACTGGGATAGCATGCAGTGCATGATGGGTAATAGGAATAGACTTATTAGGCTGTCAGTCGCGACGTTCTTGCGAGCTAAGTAACCGTTCTCGTCCTATTGTTGTGATTTAATTTCCTTTTTGTATACTTAAAAATCAGTCTCCTTAGAGACCGTCAAAAATTGCCATAGCCGACTATATTGCAAGTCGTCCAGGCGGGGTATTGGGTAAAGTTTTCAACTAGCAATAATCGCGCCTCGGATAAACCTCATAGGCTACGATACTGCCACTGCGCAAAGCTATCGTTCAAATGTCGAGGGCTACAGAGTGGGTCTGGATTATAACTATCACATCAATGGTGTGTTTGTACTGATGCAATGTTCTGTTCATATATGCATTCGCCCGAAACCGGTAAAATACATAGACTGCACAGCCTATTTTTGTTTTCGGTGCGTGTATGTGTTTAGTTGGAAAATATAAAGAACATTACAGTATTGCATATCGCACTGCATGATGGGATACATCGACATGTGAGATACATGTTGCTTAAGTGATTCGTTGTAACGACTGTGTTAATACTGGTTAGGTATCGCGTGCGCTTTACTCCCCTTATGGACAGCACGTATTTCTAACAACTTTTACTGTTTAGCTAATTAATCTGAAATAAGAAGGTATCTTTCATCGTGTGATGCTATGCAAATGAGCAGCCATTTTGCAAGGGGGCGGGGCGTGGGGTTGTGGAGTTCCACTGAGATGAAAATCAACTGGATGATCCACATCCATTCAATGAAATAAGTCGATCCCTACAATAAAACAATAAAATAACATCCCTCAAATTACAAACGAAACGTACAGGTATCCTTCTAAAGTCTACGATTTTTGATTGTTATAATAAAATAAATTTAAAAAACCGTGTGTGTTGATCTCAGTAAGGTTGTCGACAGAATATCCGGGCATGAAAGCTGGCACATTTATGAATATGAACTTCCCTGAACTTTTAAAATAGCAACTTCCCCGTTTAGCGTGTAGTTGTTAACCAGAAGCCAATCAGGCTAAATCCTACGTTGACCGTAACGACAAAAATACAGGGAGGCTAAAATTAAGCAATCTATCAATAACAATGCGTTCATACAGTTATTCCTCAGAAATGCTGTTAAACTATGCCTAGCTGCAGCTTCTAGACAGTATAATTAGGCCGATGTACAGTTCAATAATTATAATAAAAGTCAACAGCGATATAGTTTGCCGACTAAAACGTACATGTTTATCAACAGTTTATACACTCGATGGTTAGCTAAGTTGTAGCATGTAGGCTATGGCTTGTTCCTGTATGCAACCTTCCATTTCGATTTAATAGTGCCCAAAAGATACAAAAACGCCAGAAAAAAACGAACAAATGAGAAATCAGGCTCGTACGCTAGAGAGCACTAGAGAACGATTCCAATCTTAGAAAGAGCTGTGAGTAATAGAATAATAGAATGCTTTGAAGTTTGGGGAGTGGTAGTCACTTGCCAGTCTTCAATTAGTAAATTAAACTCTCCCAAATATCTGTGATTATTTATAACACAGTGGAACAATAATAAGCACAAAGCTGGGTTTGCTGTTCTCATTTGCCCATCCGTTACCTTTTTTTAGTTTGTTTTTCTGTGCAGATCTACAGCTGTTAGCTGCAGTTCCTGCTGCGCTTGTAAATTATATTTCTGCAGCTAACGGTATAATACGCGTTAGCTACAGCAGAGTGCAGCTGTTTCTGCTCAAGAATGCACAGAGGTCATGGGAAGCGTCAATGTGTTACAGAATCTGGAGACTGTTCATTTGTACAGAGAGCTAAACACGCTGTATCTGGTCTATTTTTATAATAATAATAAAAACGTTTAATTATATGGTAGCATCTCTCAGTAGGGTTGGTGTAAATTATATTTCAGTTCGTGTAATTTAGGAAAATTAACTGAATATGTCTGTGTTTAAAAATGCCAATAATAAAATTTAATAGTAGGCCTCACTTGCAAGGAAGTGTGATTTATTAGGCATTTCTAGTAAATGGGCAATTATCAGCTCTTAACTGGTTTTCAGTTTTAATGTTCTCTGTTCTCTAAGATTGTAATAGCTGGCTTTCCTTTCTGACTACTAGGCCTATTGTGGTTCTTAAATTGTGTCATATCTCAGACCAGGGTTGGCTCGACCCAATAAGCAACATAAGACTACCAGGGGCGACCCTAATTATTCTAAATAGTGTGTAGTCATCAAACCCGCCCTTGGCCCCTCAAAAGCTAGATCTGTAATTGTCTCAAACGTGTGTGTGTATGTATGTGTGGTCAAAATGAGTTCATATCGCACATATATCTTTGTCCAGCAGGTGGCGCTAATTCGTAAACTACAGAGTATTTTATATAAATTCTGTTCCTGTTCCTGAAGGCATTTTCCAGGGCCCGGTGAGTGGGGGATATTTTTCATGCTTAAGAGAGCAGGATCAGCAGATCAATGAGATTCTGTTGTACTTCATCAACTTCAGGGCTGTAACAAGGTACTCGCCGAGCCACTGAACAAGCAGGGAGTCAGATTGGATTCCTGCATTCTGCTCTTATTTGGTCAGTTTTTAGTTGCAGGCAAGGAGTTGTTAAAGCCTGATGAGAGCAGTGCAGTAAGACAAGTTTCAATTTATATGTGTCACTTTTAGTCTTATGAGCCTGATTGACTAAGACTTTCACATATTCTAATAATAATAATAATTTGGCATTTACCTGACGATTTTATCCAATGTGACTTACAGTTGATTAGACAAAGCAGGGGACAATCCCGCTGGAGCAATGTGGGGTTACGGACCTTGCTCAAGGGTTTCTTATCGTGGCAACACTGGGGCTTGAACCACCAACCTTCTGCAGCATGCTACCTTTGCAACACCTTTAACACATGCAATAAGCAACCCATGATTGGTCATGGTATTTGTTTAGCACCAATCACTGGTTGTGTTATTGGTTTTGCCTGTGCTAAAGGCTTCAGTGAATGGCATCTCTAAACCAGGGGCTCTGTTGGGTCCTGCTGAGGGGCTGGGGGGGGTCCTGCTGGTCCTTTTCACTTTAAAATCAGGAACAGGTTCACACCCCAGGCAGCTGAGGTGAGTGTACTGCAGTGTCACGCTGATTTCACTGGTCAAATCGGCGCCAAATCCCCCAAAAACCAGCAGAGCTCCAGGCTCTCACTCTAAAGGCCAATAGCAGGGTGTTCTACCCATGTCAGCTCCTCATATCTTACCTGGGCTCAGAAACCCCCAATACCACACACACACAGGACAACAGGACCTAGCAAACCGCTGACCGCTCGAACGGCCAATCTAGGAACACAGAGAAGCATGATGCTGAGCTGTTTAAATCCCTTTCCTGTGAGGAAATGCGGGGTATTATTCACCCTGTCCTTAATACTGCAAAAGCGAGGCCACATTCGTTATATAACTTTCCAGAGTTGAGAACTGGCTAATTAGTTAGCGAGGAATAATCCACGCTTATCTCGTGCATAAATTTGAAAACCGATACACTAACGTTTGCACTTATGAAAATAGAATCTGTATGTCTGGCAAATTTTGCAATTAAATTGTAATGGGCTGCGATTTAAGCTGAGAGATCAGTGCTGGGATTTATTCCTTCAATTTCTTTTCCTTTCAGCAGAAAGGGAAGAAAGTGCACTTTTAATTAATGCATAAATTCTCTTAATTGTGAGATTAAAGCGGGATGGTTTGAAATTTGCGCAAGTCGCTCAGACCAAACCAGACTAAAGCCATTTTGTGGAAGATTTCTGTGGGGGTGCAGGATTTCATGGAAACATCCAGGAGTCAATGTTGCATCTGCAGTGGAGTAATTTCTGAATTGTGGATAAATGTTTGTGGAAGTGAAATGAGAGTCTGTCCTGTAGACCAGTCTAAGGGGGATGAGTCTGTCCTGTAGACCAGTCTAAGGGGGATGAGTCTGTCCTGTAGACCGCACAAACAGGGATGAGTCTGTCCTGTAGGCCAGTCTAAGGGAGATGAGTCTGTCCTGTAGGCCAGTCTAAGGGGGATGAGTCTGTCCTGTAGGCCAGTCTAAGGGAGATGAGTCTGTCCTGTAGACCAGTCTAAGGGAGATGAGTCTGTCCTGTAGACCAGTCTAAGGGAGATGAGTCTGTCCTGTAGACCAGTCTAAGGGAGATGAGTCTGTCCTGTAGACCGCTCTAAGGGAGATGAGTCTGTCCTGTAGACCAGTCTAAGGGGGATGAGTCTGTCCTGTAGACCAGTCTAAGGGGGATGAGTCTGTCCTGTAGACCAGTCTAAGGGGGATGAGTCTGTCCTGTAGGCCGCTCTAAGGGGGAGGTTGCAGGTGGCTGCTAAAGAGGGGGCTTTAATGAAGCTGCTTAAACACATGTTCCTCCAGAGAGCTCAATTACACAGCCTATAAAACCCACATAAACACACACACACACACTCACAGCACCTGCACTTTCTACACACACACACACACACACACCCATACACACACAGCACCTGCGCTTTCTACTCACACACACACACACACAGGGCCTGTACTTTCCACACACACACACACACACACACACACACACACACACACACACACTCACACACAGCGCCTGCACTTTCCACACACACACACACACACACACACACACACACACACACAGGAGCAGTTTGGCAGAAGCCTGCTCGAGCCAGCAGTTCACTTCCTGCTCAGCACGGTTTTGAGATGCCAGTCACAGCACATCCACACTCATCTGCCGTTTTGTTTGTTTGTTGTTTGCTGTAGTTTTTCTGCTCCTCTCCAGAGATGTGTACTGCTGTGTTTCTGTACCGCTGTGTTTCTGTGCCAGCCGATCGTGCCAGTTCGTTCCTGACCAGGGAAACTCTGTAAACATCTCTTCCCTTTCCTCCGGTCGAGGTTTTCATGTTGCTCTCCTGTTGTTTCACGGAGGATGAAAGACCTCTCCACCAGCGAGGAGCCTGACGCTCTCCTTCTGCAAAGAGCAGGCCTGGTGCCCCCGCCCCACAAAAAAACAGCAGCTGATCACCTACCACCCTGCCATGGCAACAGAGGAGAGAGAGAGAGAGAGAGAGAGAGGGGTGGGGGTGTGGTTTGAGATTTAAAAACACTTTTATTGGGACTCTTTCCAAAAACAGAAATTATAGAATTATAGAATTATAGTTATAGAACCCCCACAGGCAGAGAGAGGGAGATAGCAGAAAGGGAGAGGGAGGGAGGGAGAGAGAGAGGGAGGGAGAGAGTGAGTGATGCAGAGAGACGGCAGAGCAGATTGTGGCAGTGCATTAGCAGCAGCAGCAGGGCTGTGTTGCTCCCGCCTGCGGTCGCTGCTGTGCGGAGGTGAGGCCCTGCAGCTGTGTGAGACAGAGGCAGGCTGATGCTTCCCAGATGCCTGACAGCCCCCCCCTCCTTCCCACACTCCCAGGGGTGAACACCAGGGCTCAGACCCCCCCTTCTCTCTCTCTCTCTCCCTCGCTTTCTTCTCCTTCTCTTCCTCTGAAGGAGCAGCAAATCATGTCGAGCTCTTGTCTGTGTGTAGGCCCGCTACGTACGCCCAGGTTAGCTCCAGGAACAGTGCTGGTGGTCTGTGTGTGTGTGTGTGTGTGCGTGCGTGCGTGTGTGCATGTGTGTGTGTGCGTGAGAGTGAGAGAGAAAGAGGGGGAGAGAAAAAGAGAGACTGAGAGAAGAAGGTTACAAAATGAGTGTTCATTAGGTCACAGAACTTTTGCTTTTATTGTCTGTTGAAAAATGTGTGTGTGTGTGAGAGTGTGAGTGTGAGTGTGTTCCCACTGAAACAAACAAGCTAAGTCAGAAATGATCCACCTGGGGAATGTAGTTTATTTCCTGCTGGGTTTTCTGAGAACTACATTCAGTAGACCCATCGACCAGGGTTCACAGATAAGGAGATTTATCTGAGTCCTTCCTAATGCGGTATTTGGGTTCAGCTACACCATAATGGGTTTGTCTGATGTTTGATTTGAAATGTGATTGTTTACTTTAGAGTGCATTAGCTTTTCAGAGTAGTGTGGTGTTTCATCTGAGTTTGTGTGTGTGTGTGTGTGTGTGTGTTATCTCTTGTTCAGAATTCAGAATTGGATTGTTTACTTTAGCATCTCCCTTCAGACCACGTATGTCACATGACTGGTGCCGGGGTTCTGGATTGGCCGGGTTCTGGATTGTGTCAGGGCCCTTTTGCCCTTTTTCTGCATGGAGACACCCGAAGGATTAAAGTTAGTGAATCAGTGTTTTTATAAAGATGGGCTTTGAGCTGACACGTGCAGTTCAGGAGGAGAATATTTCTGTTTGTTTGCTTGTGTGTGTGTGTGTGAGTGTGTCTGTGTGTGTGTCCGTGTGTGTGTGTGTGTGTGAGTGTGTGTTTGAGTGTGTGTGTGTGTGTCTGTGTGTGTGTGTGTCCGTGTGTGTGTGTGAGTGTGTGTGTGTGTATGTGTGTGTGTCCATGTGTGTGTGTGTTTGTGTTTGTGTGTGTCCTTGTGTGTCCGTGTCCGCGTGTGTGAGTGTGTGTGTATGTATGTTTGTGTGTGTATGTGTGTGTACGTGCGTGTGTGTGTGTGTGTGCATGTGTGTGTGTATGTGTGTGTGCGTGCGTGTGTGTGTATGTGTGTGTGTTTGTGTGTGTGAGTGTGTGTGTGTTTATCTGCATGAGTGGGCGGCATAGGAATCGGAATCTGGGATGTTGACCGATGACCCTTGACCCTTGACCTTGGCTGTGGTATTGGCGTGGTGAGTGCAGGGGCTGTTTCCTGTGCAGAGAGAGGGGGGAGGGGCCGTGTGAGAGTCCCTCTCCGAGGGAGGGGGGTCATATCAAAGAGGAAACATCCTGTGCCCCCACCCCCCAAATATGGTATACTCGTCCTGGGGCATTTAAACCCGCACTATGACCAGTTCCTCTGCTGAAAAGAGCTTAGCACTGAGAGCACGCTCCCCTCTGGACTGAGAGGATCCACTCTGTATCTGTGAGATGGCTTCCCTCTGGACTGAGAGGATCCACTCTGTATCTGTGAGATGGCTCCCCTCTGGACTGAGAGGATCCACTCTGTATCTGTGAGATGGCTCCCCTCTGGACTGAGAGGATCCACTCTGTATCTGTGAGCACGCTCCCCTCTGGACTGAGAGGATCCACTCTGTATCTGTGAGATGGCTCCCCTCTGGACTGAGAGGATCCACTCTGTATCTGTGAGATGGCTCCCCTCTGGACTGAGAGGATCCGCTCTGTATCTGTGAGATGGCTTCCCTCTGGACTGAGAGGATCCACTCTGTATCTGTGAGATGGCTCCCCTCTGGACTGAGAGGATCCACTCTGTATCTGTGAGATGGCTCCCCTCTGGACTGAGAGGATCCACTCTGTATCTGTGAGATGGCTCCCACCGTAGCACAGCATGCTGGGAAATCTTCACCCATGAGAACTGGGGCCTCATGCCCGGCTCTGTACAGCGCGTGTTTATTTGAATAAATAATAATAATAAATACATTTAGATTAGTTTTTTTTTTAAGTGGAGCAACCCTTTGAGAAATGGCCCCAGGCACTATCCACAAATCATACGTCACATTTTTACCCCTGTGGGATTCCTGTATTTTATTTTTTATGTTGTCAGATCCAGAGAAAATGTCACTTCTGAAAATGTGTGTGTGTGGATTTTTGTGGTGTTGTAAGTGTGGATTTGTGTAGGGTGTAAGTGTGGATTTGTTTGGGGTGTAAGTGTGGATTTGTGTGGGGTGTAAGTGTGGATTTGTGTAGGGTGTAAGTGTGGATTTGTTTGGGGTGTAAGTGTGGATTTGTGTAGGGTGTAAGTGTGGATTTGTGTAGGGTGTAAGTGTGGATTTGTGTGGGGTGTAAGTGTGGATTTGTGTAGGGTGTAAGTGTGGATTTGTTTGGGGTGTAAGTGTGGATTTGTGTAGGGTGTAAGTGTAGATTTGTGTAGGGTGTAAGTGTGGATTTGTGTAGAGTGTAAGTGTGGATTATTGTCACTCACTGACTGAGAGAGAGAGAGAGAGAGAGAGAGAGAGAGAGAGACAGGGAGAGAGAGGGAGAGAGAGAGAGACAGAGAGGGAGAGAGAGAGAGAGACAGGGATACAGAGAGAGAGAGACAGGGAGATAGAGAGAGAGAGACAGGGAGATAGAGAGAGAGAGAGACAGGGAGAGAGAGGGAGAGAGAGAGACAGAGGGGGAGAGACAGGGAGAGAGAGACGGGGAGACAGGGGGGAGATGGGGAAAGAGATAGAAAGAGCTACATGCTACATTCTTATTTACTTTCACAGCCCAATGAACTGAGCATCGCTAATCAAACACACCAGTGCACCTGGTGTTAACCCTGCAGAGAGAGAGACAGAGAGAGAGACAGAGAAGGAGGTCAGGTCAGGGGGAAGGGGGGTAGCAGGTCTCAAAATGAGTTCACACTCCGGTGGAAAGACAGTCCAAAAGCCATTGTGTGCTCAACACTCTGAGTAGAATAAGAGCCACATGAACAATGCACTTTTACATGCTAATGTGCTAATATGCTAAAGTCCACTCTGGCACTATAGACCTCTTACCACCATTACAGCCCTCAGCTACATCAGGGGTGGAAGGACATGACACCAGCCTTCAAACGGAGCACTTAGTGTGGGATCCTCGGTGTATGGAGGGGGTGGGGAGGGCAGAGGCCTTGTTCACATAACCGTCATGCCCAAAAAGTGCTGATTCATGGCGTTAAATGAAGCGGGTAATCCCGGCCTGAACCACAGCACAGTAACGGTTCTCTGGACCTTTCTGCTCACTATGCGGTCATCGGGACCTTACCCTGCAGTGATTGGCTGCGGCTGGTCTCCTTGGTGACCCTGCTGGTGACAGGCTCTGTGTGGGAATGCTGAGCTGGGCTGCAGTACTCTGGAGTGGCACAGAGGGCGCTGTTTCAAACGAATGCTGCACGAACAAACACAAACACACAATCCTCTGTGGGGCATTAATGTACACATGAGTGTTTGCTTTGAGTGCTAGCTGTGGTCTGCTAAACTCATAAGTATGCTGCCAGAGTCTGTATGAGTTACAACTGCTCTGTGAACTTTGGCAGGCGAGGACTTGCGTAAATCAAAGCTTTTTCAAATGCGAGTCTGAGAGAGGGACAGAGAGAGAGAGATGAACAGAGAATAAAGGGAGAGAGGCAGAGAGAATGAAAGAATGGACAGAGTGAAAGATAAAGTGATATGAAAGGGAAAGAGAGACAGAATGAAAGAAAGAGATGATGGGAGAAAGAGAGAGAAAGAGGAGAATGTAAGAAAGAGAAAAAGCTCCAGGTCTCAAGCCATCGATCATTTCATTTTTTATAGAGGGAAAGCGCAGGAATGTCAGCCACCACTTTTATATATTATATATATACATAAAATGAGCCATATAACTGTAACCCTTTGGTGAAATTTATAATGATAATTTAAAAAACCTGCACTACCAATGAACTATACCTTCAGACGATCATTAGTGATTAATATCCTCATTTCGCTGCCGATGTTGTGTGGCTCGGCTGTGCTTTGTTTCGCGGCCAGGGGAGGGCGCTGTTTACAAAATGGAGTAAACTAGCAAAACATACAAGCATTGTTTTGCTAGTTTTGAGCTAAGGTTCGGAATACTGGCTTCTCTTTCTCCTTCCATTATTAAAGACTGTGCTGTCCTGCCTTTTGGTCCTGATTAGCGCTAAATCACTGTGAGATTAATATCGCATTCATGCCTACGAGCGCTAAATCACTGTGAGATTAATATGGCGTGAGTGCCTACATGCTTTAACCTCTCCTGAAGCAGCTTCTTGTGCAGTAGCTCATATTTGAGAGTAATTGCGTGTTTTTAGGAAGATGCATTTGTATCCTGTGCACTTACCTGAGATCAGAGGCTTTCAGAAACCCTCCAAAATCTGGAACATGGACTGAGCACCTCTACCTTTCCCCACTTATGTACCTTTCCACCTGTACCATTATAACAACATAATAACAAGGCTAATTTTAAAAAGTAAGGGTTGAAGTTAGCACTTGTTGTACTCCCTCAGAATGACATTCATACTGTTTTACCCTCTGTGCAGGGCAGTGGTAAAACTCTTATTCCATATTGAGTCTCTGTTTTCCAGTTTGTGACAATAGCAATAAATATTCATAATGGCGACTCGCGAAACTCCGAGTGGCTCAAATTGAAAGCGGCGCTCCTGAATTCGGGAACATTTTTCAAAGGAAGGCTAAGTGTTCCGGAGTGTCCTGTTCTGTGCTGCGACACATATATTCACCTTTCTACCGACGCCTCTGACATCATTCATTCCTCATTTAGACTTCACTGATTCTCTGTGGTGCTCTGCTGAAAACAAATACACACACACATACTCACACACACATACTCACACACTCATACACACACACTCACACACACACTCACACACACACACACACACACACACGCACACACTCATACACACATACTCATACACACACACACACACACACTCACACACACATACACACACATACTCATACACACATACTCACACACACACACACACTCATACACACATACTCATACACACACACACACACACACACACACACACAGCCAAACACACGCACATGCAGACACATACATACACGCACATAAACATACACAGAACACAAACATAAAGATGCACAGCTCAGGGGTAAGGCTGCAGGTCATGCATTAGGGTGTACAGTGTGCAGTGTGTAGTGTGCAGTGTACAGTGTGCAGTGTGTAGTGTACACTGTGTAGTGTACAGTGTGCAGTGTGTAGTGTACAGTGTGCAGTGTGTAGTGTGTAGTGTGCAGTGTACAGTGTGCAGTGTGTAGTGTACACTGTGTAGTGTACAGTGTGCAGTGTGTAGTGTACAGTGTGCAGTGTGCAGTGTGCAGTGTACAATGTGCAGTGTGCAGTGTACAATGTGCAGTGTGCAGTGTACAGTGTAAAGGTGTAAAGGTATAAAGGTATTGGCTGAGGATGTGATTAAACGCGGGACTGTAAGATGGAGGATGAGTGTATGCAGTAAATCTTTCTGTCTGGATGCGTCTCCTCACACAGGACTGTGCTGCTCTGAGCTCATTATTCAGTGTCACTCATCCATACACCTCCCGTAATGGAGCCAGATTTCCATGAAAGCTCTTTCTGATTAAGAAGATTATGATAATTACGCAGGAAACTTATGGCCATAAAACAAATAACTCATTTTGCCAGAGAGGAATGTGCTTATTGTTTGAGATCAGAGCGGGTGGGGGTGGGGTAGGTAAATGTTTTAATGGAACCCTGACTTTGCATAATTTAGCAAAGTACAATTAATTGTCACCTAATGGGGTAAATTAACAATTATATTTACCACCTTTAAAATGACGTACCTTCGGTTCTGAGTAATTACCCAGGGGGAAATGAAGATAACATTAATTAGAATATGACTGATTTTCAGGGTTGATGAGAGATAATTGAATTTTGATGAGCCCATATTGATGCGCTGAATTAATTCTGTAATTTGTATGAAAAAAACGATCTCGTTATCTCCATTTTGACTTCTTCAGTTGTGTAAAAATCATAATCGCTGAGCTTGTGAAGCTGGATCTGGCTCATTTGGGACTTTCAAAGGTCAATGACTTACTGGGTTATTTATTTATTAGCCACTTAGCTATTTTAAAAATAAATAGAAACCGTTTGTATTCTTGCCTGTACACAAACACAAAGCAGGGAAATATCAAACAATGTTGGTCTGCCAGCAGTTCGCAAATCTGCAGGATGACATCATTGTTTGATACTATTTTGCCTTAAAGATGGTCCTGAATGAGCGATCTTATGACAGAGACCAGTCACCTGTGTGAACTCATGACCCTGTCTGTGTGAACTCATGACCCTGTCTGTGTGAACTCATGACCCTGTCTGTGTGAACTCATGACCCTGTCTGTGTGAACTCATGACCCTGTCGAATGTTCTCAGATCAGGGCCCCCCATCATGTGCTGTGGAGGGCAGAGAGTACTCAGGTCCAATCACTGCACCTGCTGATTTCACTAATTAGCCAACCCCCCCTGGCTGAAGGTGTGTTAATAAGTGAAATGAGCTGGTGTAGTGATTGGTTGGAATGAAAACCTCCATGCCACATAATTGGATAATATACATACCCAGGAGCAGTCTGAGAGGGCTGGAGCCCAGTACTAACACACCTGATTTAACTCATCAACCAATCACAGTCTTCAGTCCAGAGCTTCTGGGGTCCAACAAAAAACACAATTCACAGGCTTTAGATATAACATGTAACACCACTATATAAAGGTAAACGTAAGTTCAAATAAGTGTTGACATGTTTAGAGTTTGGATAAAGTATGTTTTGACATGCGTGCG
The DNA here is from genome assembly GCF_963514075.1 of Conger conger. Lineage (NCBI taxonomy): Eukaryota > Metazoa > Chordata > Actinopteri > Anguilliformes > Congridae > Conger > Conger conger. Next base: position 2,554,492 of record NC_083767.1, read on the forward strand.
ATCACTGAAGTCTTCTGAGATTTTCCAGTGAAGACCCTGCTTGTGCCAGGGGTGTCAAACGCCAGTCCTGGAGGGTCACAATGTCTGCAGGTGTTTGTGGTTTCCTTTGAATCAGCAGCCAATTAAGTGTGGACTCTTTAGCCAATGAAAGACTTTGAAGTGCATCTTTCGTGCTGAAACACACTAAAAACCAGCAGACACTGCGGCCCTCCAGGACTGGAGTTTGACATCCCTGGCGTAAACTATGACTTCCTGTTTCCTGGAGCTGGATAGCTAGACCCGAGCTGTGGGCGAGAGCTCTCTGCTCAGCGGAAGGGATAAGTGTTCCACTTCTGCTGCTCAGAATGTCTCATTTCACTGATAGAATCTTTAAAAAATGTCTTGGATTCAAAATGGGGAAATTAGATTTCCAGGCAGTAAAAAGGGGGGTGGAACACAGGCTTGAACATGATCCTGAAGTTGGGAAGAAGGCTCTCCCTCACACTCCCACACACACACACTCCCTCACACTCCCTCACACTTCCTCACACACACACACTCCCTCACACTCCCTCACACTCCCTCACACACACACTCCCTCACACTTCCACACACACACACACATACACACTCCCTCACACTTCCACACACACACACACATACACACTCCCTCACACTTCCACACACACACACACACACACACACACTCCCTCACACTTCCACACACACACACACACACACACTCCCTCACACTTCCACACACACACACACACACACACACACTCACTCACTCCCTCACACTTCCACACACACACACACACACACACACACACAGACACTCACTCACTCACTCACACACACACACACATACACTCACTCACTCACTCACACACACACACACACACACACACACTTCCACACACACACACACACACACACACACACACACACACACAGACACAGACACTCACTCACTCACACACTCACTCACACACACACACATACACACACACACACACACACACACACACACACAGACACTCACTCACTCACTCACTCACACACTCACTCACACACACACACACACACACACACACACACACACACTCACAGACACTCACTCACTCACTCACACACACACACACTTCCACACACACACACACATACACACAGACACTCACTCACTCCCTCACACTTCCACACACACACACACACACAGACACTCACTCACTCACTCACTCACACACACACACATACACACACACACACACTCACATACACACACACTCACTCACTCACTCACACACACACACACTCACACACACTCCCTCACACTCCCTCACACTCACACACTCACTCACACACACACACACATACACACACACACACTCACATACACACACACTCACTCACTCACTCACACACACACACACACACACACACTCACACACACTCCCTCACACTCACTCACTCACTCACACACACACACACACACACACACACTCACACACACACACACACACTCACACACACTCCCTCACACTCACACACTCACACTCACACACACACACACTCCCTCACACTCACACACACTCAAACACTCCCTCACACTCACACACACTCACTGTATCTGTGGGGGCTGGTCTCTCTCGCACACTGCTGTGCTGGTGGGGGGGTTGGCTGAAGGCTGAAGTTGCTAACAGGCTCACGTCTGGCTGTTTGAAATGCGTGGAGATGTGTTTGAGCGAGCAGCGGACTGCAGCTCTGATGAGTTCCGGACGGATCTTCCTTTGTCACCAGCACAGGGAGCGAGTCTCGGGGCTTAGCGTCCTGAGCAGAATTACACTGAGCCCGGGACAGGTATGCAGATAAGTGGATTACACCGAGTTCCTGGCTAATCCCAGGAATTCCTTCACTAATGGCACTCTGCTCCGACATCATAAACAGCCTTCCACAATTTCCCAACATGCAGTAGGAGGGGTTTAGGTGGGGAAAAGTGTGAGTGTGTGCATGCGTGTGTGTGAGTGTGTGCATGTGTGTGTATGAGTGTGTGTGTACGTGCATGCATGTGTGTGTATGAGTGTGTGTGTACGTGCGTGCATGCGTGTGAGTGCATGTGAGAGTGCGTGAGTGCGTGTGTGTGCATGAGTGTGTGTGTGTGCGTGTGAATGCGCGTGAGTGTGTGTACTGCTGGATGGATTTGCCTGAATGCCTGATCTGAACTAGTACCCTTGGGATGGACACCATGCAGAAAAATAATAAACAGTTTATTAAAAACCTGCTTCATAACTATTCCCCATGGCTAGAAACTTTCTACAATGCCCAATGTAGAAAACATTTCGCTCTGGTTTCTCCTCAGAAGGGATTAGCCCACCTCTGTTTTACTCCCACCAGAGGGTTCTGGCTGCTTTGAGACACATCTTAGAGCTGTGTCTCTTCTTTCTCTTCATTCTCTTTTCTCTCCGCTCCTTTTCCACCTTTTTCACCTCCAGGGCGTTGCTTGCGAACTCGCAGTCCAGTGGAACATGCCGGAACAGCGGTACCTGGAGAGAGGGGGAGTACCAGTGTGTGCGCGTGAGTGTGTGAGTGCGCGTGAGTGTGTGTGTGAGTGTGTGTGAGTGTGTGTGTGCGCGTGAGTGTGTGTGTGTGTGTGTGCGCGTGAGTGTGTGTGTGTGCGCGTGAGTGTGTGTGTGAGTGTGTGTGTGCGCGTGCGCGTGAGTGTGTGTGAGTGTGTGTGTGAGTGTGTGTGAGTGTGTGTTTGTGTGTGTGTGCGCGTGAGTGTGTGTGTGAGTGTGTGTGTGCGTGTGTGTGTGAGTGTGTGTGAGTGTGTGTGTGTGAGTGTGTGTGAGTGTGTGTTTGTGTGTGTGCGCGTGAGTGTGAGTGTGTGTGTGTGAGTGTGAGTGAGTGTGTGTGAGTGTGTGTGTGTGAGTGCGCGTGAGTGTGTGTGTGTGCGCGTGAGTGTGCGTGTGAGTGTGTGTGTGTGTGAGTGCGCGTGAGTGTGTGTGTGTGCGCGTGAGTGTGCGTGTGAGTGTGTGTGTGTGAGTGTGTGTGTGTGAGTGTGTGTGTGTGTGAGTGTGTGTGTGTGTGAGTGTGTGTGTGTGTGTGAGTGTGTGAGTGAGTGTGTGTGTGTGTGTGTGTGTGTGAGTGTGTGTGTGTGTGTGTGTGTGTGTGAGTGTGTGTGAGTGTGTGTGTGTGTGTGTGTGTGTGAGTGTGTGTGTGTGTGTGTGTGTGTGAGTGTGTGTGTGTGTGTGTGAGTGTGTGTGTGTGCGCGTGAGTGTGCGTGTGAGTGTGTGTGAGTGTGTGAGTGTGTGTGTGTGTGTGTGTGTGTGTGTGTGTGTGTGTGTGTGTGTGTGTACCAGTGACCCGACCGCAGCTCTCTGGCCTCAGGCACACAGGGCCTCCACTCAGGCTGAGAGCAGCAGAGGAACCTGCCAACTGATCTGGGAACAGCGGGAGGAAACCACTGTTACCAGATCTCTCCACCAGGGGGAGCTGTCATCCAGCAGCCTCAAGGTCCCGGGAGCCAGCCCAGCCAGGACTGCAGTGCCTTTCCTGGCCAGCTAGGGCGACTTGGATCTAGCTAGCAGAAGCCAGAAGTCAATGTAGAATTGAATTATTCTTTTTTATTTGTTTAGTCAGATAGGACAACAGAAACTCTTCTTCTGCTGGGCCAGCCTGGGGGATCAGTGTGGGCGGAGCTGCCAGGATTGTGCAGCCCTTGGTGTGTACTGAGGGCTGTTTACATAACATTACATTACATTACATTTACCGTTTACAACTCAGTGCTGTGGCTTTGGATTCCACCTGGGACCCTACCCCACCAACATCTCCTCCAGCAGCGATTTAGGCTTCCCTTCGGCCATTTACTAACCAAGCCCACACCTGCTCATCTTCAGCCATTACTAACCAAACCCACACCTGCTTATCTTCAGCCATTTACTAACCAAGCCCACACCTCCTTATCTTCAGCCATTTACTAACCAAGCCCACACCTGCTCATCTCCAGCCATTACTAACCAAACCCACACCTGCTTATCTTCAGCCATTACTAACCAAGCCCACACCTGCTTATCTTCAGCCATGACTAACCAAACCCACACCTGCTTAGCTTCAGCCATTACTAACCAAGCCCACACCTGCTTATCTTCAGCCATTACTAACCAAACCCACACCTGCTTATCTTCAGCCATTACTAACCAAGCCCACACCTGCTTATCTTCAGCCATTACTAACCAAGCCCACACCTGCTTATCTTCAGCCATTACTAACCAAGCCCACACCTGCTTATCTTCAGCCATGACTAACCAAACCCACACCTGCTTAGCTTCAGCCATTACTAACCAAGCCCACACCTGCTTATCTTCAGCCATTACTAACCAAGCCCACACCTGCTTATCTTCAGCCATTACTAACCAAGCCCACACCTGCTTATCTTCAGCAGTTAGGCCCCCGTTTCACTGCTGCAGTCGTGGTTAAGAGGAGAGATTACCCATGATGGTGTTACCCAAGAGGAAAGAACAGTTCCAAGTGAGCGTGAAGCAGAAGGGCATTGCCTCCTGCTTTCTCTGTCACGTGTTGTCAAAATGGCGTCTGGAAGGCTGTCTCACTCACGGTGCGGAGGCCCGAAGCACACGGAAGCTAACCGCCTGCACTGGTGACACTAACACTGCCGTCTGCTATAGGGCGCTAGACCTGACACTGGTCTGAAATATTCTAAATCTAACCATTTATTTTACAGCCGTGTAAAATGGAGCAATATCTGAAACTGACAGTATTTTCTATATTTGCCAATATGGTGTGAAGTGCTGAAATGACTGTTGGTAATTTCAGTATGTTTTCAGTACTTTGCATTTCAGTAGGGAAGGGAGCGTGCTCAGTAGGGCTCACTCTGACCCATGGAGAGCTGCATGGGGTCCAGGCTCTTTAACAGATAAAGCAGCTAACTGCACCGTCAAGGGTCTGAGCTGGGTGCTCATGAGTCCTACGAGAGACAGCATATACCAATAACCCATAACAAATACCGCCACCCCCATTCACGTGGCGGTAAATAAAGTACATGAAAGAAAGTTCTTATCTGCCTCAGAATCACAGGGCCAGTGGATCAGAATTCCCATCCTCAGATCAGAATCCCGGCAGGTGGATCAGAATTCCCATCCTCAGATCAGAATCCCGGCAGGTGGATCAGAATTCCCATCCTCAGATCAGAATCCCAGCCAGTGGACCAGGCTTCCTCCCGGCCGGTGGGCGTCGGGGTGGGCTGTGCCAGTCCCCCTGGGACAGAGCCTGTTGTAGCCGGAGCGTTAGACACAGGAGGGGGTGTAAAGGGCTCTGACACCCTGTTTTGCCGGGAGATTAAAAATAGCGAGCGGCAGATGGCGGAGCGGTGGCTCTGGTTCAAGCGGCCTGCCGGCCGGAGCAGATAGTGCCCAGCCTTCCCGGCGTTCCGGGCCAAGGCACACTCGCGCTTCCGGATCCCGGCTTCTCCCAGTGTCAGACCGACTGCTCACTCGACCCAAACAGCGGGTCAGGAACGTGAATAGCTCCCACCTGCCTGTGCATGTGCCGTCCAGGCACCTGCACACCGCTAACACACTGCTAACAGGGACCGCTAACACACCACTCACAATTACTGCTGACACACACCGACACACACAGCTAACGCATACCACTAACATGTACTGCTAACACACACCGACACACACAGCTAACGCATACCACTCACAATTACTGCTGACACACACCGACACACACAGCTAACGCATACCACTAACATGTACTGCTAACACACACCGACACACACAGCTAACGCATACCACTAACATGTACTGCTAACACACACCGACACACACAGCTAACGCATACCACTCACAATTACTGCTGACACACACCGACACACACAGCTAACGCATACCGCTAGCATGCTGCTAACACACACCAACACACACAGCTAATGCATACCGCTAACAGGGACCGCTAACACACCACTCACAATTACTGCTAACACACACCGACACACACAGCTAACGCATACACACAGCTAACGCATACCACTAACATGTACTGCTAACACACACCAACACACACAGCTAACGCATACCGCTAGCATACTGCTAACAGGCACCGCTAACACACCACTCACAATTACTGCTAACACACACCGACACACACAGCTAACGCATACACACAGCTAACGCATACCACTAACATGTACTGCTAACACACACCAACACGCACAGCTAATGCATACCACTAACAGGTACTGCTAACACACCACGAACCAGTATCACTGAAACACACCTCTAAGATGCACTGGGACACTGTTGACAATTCAGTTGCGAAAACCAGCTCCCATTCTGAGATGGTTTTGGCCTTTAAGCCAGTCTCTGGCTGATCAAAGCTGGTTCAGCCTGTAGACCAGGTAAAGTGTCAAAAATACAGCCTCAACCAGCGCGGCCAGCTTAGGCTAGGCTAAACTGGAATTTTCAGCAGGGACGTACCTCTAAGATACTCTGGCACCAACACACACACACACACACACACACACACACACACGATGACCAGATTTATGAAGCATCTGAGAGCCAGAGCACTGATCTGGGACCAGTTTCCCATGTACATATCCTAAACTTCTCCACTATGAGCTGAAATATAAAACTCATCCCAGACTGCCACTCCTGTTCAGATACTCAGGCCTGACCTTTCGAGGGCAACTTCACTAAAAATCTCATTTTTAATAAGCCCTGCGATGCAGTGGGCCAGCATGCCAATAAGCTCCTGCTTTTAATAAGTATGAACAGAAGCAACTCTGAAACCCTCACGTGGCTGTGCAGGACTTTGCATCAACCCCATAATTTACCGCAAATGATGTTGTTATTATTCATTCTTCAAAAGAAATTAACTTGGTAACAGATCATTTCAGCACATAAAATTGAACCAAAACACTCTGCTGCATTTTAATTAAATGGACTGAACACACACAAAAGTGAGTGAGTGAGTGAGTGCGTGACTGAGCGTGTGTGTGTGTGTGTGTGAGTGAGTGAGTGAGTGTGTGACTGAGTGTGTGTGTGTGAGTGAGTGAGTGAGTGAGTGTGTGACTGAGTGTGTGTGTGAGTGAGTGAGTGAGTGTGTGACTGAGTGTGTGTGTGAGTGAGTGAGTGAGTGAGTGTGTGACTGAGTGTGTGTGTGTGTGTGTGTGCATGTGTGTGTGTATGAGTGTGAGTGTGTGAGTGTGCATGCTGGGAAGTCTGGTATTTCTCTGGGTTTAAACTACAGTTTTAAGAAAACTGAACCAGTACATGAAGTGGGTCAGCACGTGCACCTGGACTGACTGTGGACAGGCTGTAGACTGATCGTTCCAGAATGATACTGGAACTCAGCCCTGCTTCTAATGACACACTGTCTCACACACACACACACACACACACAGACACACACACACGCGCGCGCAAAACTCCGCTCTGCATCTAATCACACACTCACAAACCCAAGCTCTCTAATACTCTACGTCTTAATTACTGATCTGAGTGATAAGTTAGAGTGTGTACACATATATACACACTCATAGGCACACACGCATAGACATACAAACACTCACACACACCCACACACTCTCTCACACACATACACTCTCTTTCTCTCTCTGTCTCTCTCACACACACACACATTTTCTCTCTCATACAGACACAGACACATACACACACACACTCCCTCTCTCACACAGACACACACACACTCCCCGCAGGTTCAGCCATGCTGTTCTGTGCTGCCTGTGGCTGGTGGTGTGTGGGTGTGGGTTTCTCCAGCTGGTCCGTGTGGAGGAGCAGATGTCCTCCTCACAGTGAGACGCCACAGGATGCAGCTCCTTCAGCTCGGAGACACACTGCAGCCCAGGGAGGATGGGATACACTCATAATCATAATAATAATCAGACAAAACGCTGCAAATTTAGCTCCTCTTTGTCTCCAGAATGGTTTCTCCTCAGAGGCAACCTTCACCTGCTCCATTATACAGGAAGAATTCAGTGCAGAGGATATAATCATAATAATAATAATAATAATAATAATAATAAAACCCCCTCCCTTGGCAAGGCTGTGTTTCCCGTGTCCGTGGCTCCCCTGCTCTTCCTCTGTCTCCTCCTCATCCTCGTGCTGCTGCAGCTTCCTGTCCGCCGAGGCGTGTTTGAACAGGCCCCCAGCGCTCGCTCCGGATGTGTTCCTAAGATCACACATTTTTGGGTGACTGTCCACAGAAAAACCTTTCTAAATCTACATTTTAACAGGTTTCACAATTTGTTAAAAAGTGATCTGTACTTCACTTGAACAGTAGAGGGCGCTCTATATACACATTTCCAGCCAGCTGACCACACTGGACTCAGTGTTTTTCATGACCTCTTGTAAACTTCAAGAAAATCTGTAGTACTCGAATTCCTTGAAAAAAGTGAAGCAATAAAATCATTTTTTTCAATGGACAAAACCCACAATTCACTTTTGAAAGGATGTGGAGGGTTTTTAGTCCTTAAAACAGTATCTATAAACATTGCCTCACAATCACTAGAAGGACTAGAGTGCTTTTTTAAATAATGAGTTCCAGTTTTGTGAAATAGTGTGGGGATTGAGGTGGCGCATGTTTACTGTGAGGGGATTACCCAGCGAGACAACAGGGGATTTAATGTGAAATATTAAAATGGATGATAATTGCTTGTTTGTTTTTGTATTTGAATTTTGGTCAAGAGACTCTCTGAAAAGGAAGACTGCACACCAAAGTCTATTATAAAAATAAATCATTTCTGTTTTTTCTCCTCTCTTTAATTCCGTCACAAGCAGATATTTTCTGCAAGAACAGGCCTCTGAGACCAAAGCAATTTCTCCAGATCTAGTTCCCGCAGTAATGCTCTGGATCTATTAGGAGTTCCCACAGTAATGTTCAGGTTCTATTAGGAGTTCCCGCAGTAATGCTCTGAATCTATTCGGAGTTCCCGCAGTAATGCACTGGATCTATTAGGAGTTCCCGCAGTAATGCACTGGATCTATTAGGAGTTCCCGCAGTAATGCACTGGATCTATTAGGAGTTCCCGCAGTAATGCACTGGATCTATTAGGAGTTCCCGCAGTAATGCACTGGATCTATTAGGAGTTCCCGCAGTAATGCACGATTCAGAATTGTTGCCGTAAGGCTTTAGAATTACACAGCAATGTTGACACTGACACTCCCCTGTGCGTCTCATATGGGTCACTGGGATGGTCACTGATCAGTGGTGGTGTGGGGGGATCAGTGGTGGTGTGGGGGGATCAGTGGTGGTGTGGGGGGGATCAGTGGTGGTGTAGATCAGTGGTGGTGTGGGGGATCAGTGGTGGTGTGGAGGGGATCAGTGGTGGTGTGGTGTAGATCAGTGGTGGTGTGGGGGGGATCAGTGGTGGTGTAGATCAGTGGTGGTGTGGGGGGATCAGTGGTGGTGTGGGGGGATCAGTGGTGGTGTGGGGGGATCAGTGGTGGTGTGGATCAGTGGTGGTGTGGGGGATCAGTGGTGGTGTGGGGGGGATCAGTGGTGGTGTAGATCAGTGGTGGTGTGGGGGGATCAGTGGTGGTGTGGTGTAGATCAGTGGTGGTGTGGGGGATCAGTGGTGGTGTGGGGGATCAGTGGTGGTGTGGAGGGGATCAGTGGTGGTGTGGTGTAAATCAGTGGTGGTGTGGGGGGGATCAGTGGTGGTGTAGATCAGTGGTGGTGTGGGGGGATCAGTGGTGGTGTAGATCAGTGGTGGTGTGGGGGATCAGTGGTGGTGTGGGGGGTCAGTGGTGGTGTAGATCAGTGGTGGTGTGGGGGATCAGTGGTGGTGTGGGGGGTCAGTGGTGGTGTGGGGGGATCAGTGGTGGTGTAGATCAGTGGTGGTGTGGGGGATCAGTGGTGGTGTGGGGGGGATCAGTGGTGGTGTGGGGGGGATCAGTGGTGGTGTGGGGGGGATCAGTGGTGGTGTGGGGGGATCAGCGGTGGTGTGGGGGGATCAGTGCCGGAGCAGGAGTCCTGACAGGTGACCTGCATTCAGCTTGGCTCATCCAGGCCTGCCCGAGAACACCCCCCACAGGCAATTCCCACAAATGTTTTATTAGACGGGTTTGGACTATTGTCTGTGCCGCTGTTTACATGCGCATTTATATTTATGAGTTGAACCTCATGTTCTGTGTGTACTGACCCGCACATATGGTTAGGTCTTCTTTTTTAAAGAGATGATGCATCTCTTGAATAATCTCTTGATTACTCAAGATTGGTCTGCTTGCCTGGTTAGGATAGACACAGATTAAATAGAATAAAGTTTTGACAAAAAAATAGAATCAAAATAAATGGGGCTATTCTCTTTCTTCTGAAGCAGTGAGGTTAAAAGAGTTTTGTCTTACAACCTAAGCTGGGGGAGGAACCATATTACCATACTGGCAAAATAAAAACAGAATCTTTGCTGAAACAAGTTCATTTTCATTTAATCTGACTTTGTTAAAGAAACAGGGGAAATGCCCAAGAACGTTGTCCCCAAAACAATGCAGGAACAGAAATTGAATTAAAAACAAGTCTGGATCAATGATCAAAGATCTGGGAGAAAATCTGTGCAGCACCAAACCCAGACCACCTGGATCAAAGGTCAGACAACAGACTGGAGCCACTCAGCACTCCCGATATGAGTCAACAAATATGGAGGTCAAAGACAAATGCAAAATGAACCGATTTCTCAGTGTCATTAATGCCTCTAACCAGCTAATTGTGTTTATAATGTGCTCACTCTTGCCTGACCTCGTGACAATCTGTTTCCCAAACAAAGATTTTGTTAGTGCCATCAGCTCACTCCTCCTGACAGGGACGGTCTGTAATTACACTGAACCTCTGGGCCAATTTAGAGCCGGGAATAGTGTCAAAAAGAGAGTCTGCCTGGGCGCCACAGCAGAGAGACAGATGTGTCCTTCCCTGCCCGGAGTGTGAGAGGTTGCTGGAGATTCTCCTGGCGTTGGATGAAGATTAAGCTGCCCGTTCAGCTGGCCGCCCTCACACACAGCGCGCCCAAATGACGCTATTACGACGAGTTGGCTTCGGATTGCACATTTACTTAAAAAATTATAATTATAACAAAATAGACACATAATATACAATAACAAAGCTATTTTATTCATAAGCACAGGTTCAAATATGAATGAAGATGTATTATTAAAGACAGCTGGCAGAACTGACTGTTATTATTGCCATGATTAGTCCATTATTGCATCTGAAACATTTGCAACCATGAACTAAAAATAAAAAAGAAGAAGAAAGATTACTGGAAGGCCTTTTGCGAAAAAAATATTATTATCTTCAGCATAACTTCCAAAACCACAAGAAAGTGCAAAACCTCCAAAGTATATAACCACCTGAAGTCGTGCGTCTGAGTAGAAAGCCCGGGCTTGTGTTATATATTCTCTTCGCATATTTCACCCCAGTTACCGCGCTGCTGTAGACTAATGTACCGGATGCGCGCGGCTCCACGGTTACTGTATAATCTCTCCAGTCGTGCCCTTCACCATATGGCAGCGATTATTGTGTCATCTTTGAGCACAATGTGACCATTATTTCCACTGCGTGCATCATAACAGTCGGGGTAATTGCAGATCTATGAATGGCCATGTATTCCAAAGAGCGTGTTGGACACAACCTACCTGACCCCTATACTAATCTTTTTCTTTTTAATTACGTTTAAGTAGGCCCAACCATACTGTCTGCGCCAAATTATCGGTATAGGTTTTCCTGTAAATGAAATGGCCCTAATCTTCCCCTCGACATTAATCTGCAGAGGATTAAAACGAAATCACCCAGATTTGCATCAAATAAGCAGCTAAGAGACAGTCGATGTGTTCTGATCGAAGATAGTAGTACGGAATAGGGCATTCCAATTTCTCGTTCATTTTGGGGAGGACAATGAGGTCGTTGGTTGTTCTCTTGTGTTTTCCCTGCGTTTCGTTCTTTTTCTCCTGCCGTGGCGTTAACTGATCCTTTCTGAAATATCCTACAGAGAGGGGGGTGGAGAGTCGGCAACTGCGCGCTCGCTGCTCTTACGGTCGGTGGCTCTCGCTCACTCTCTCTCCCTTGTAGTCCTTTTTGCCCATTTCCTGTTTCAGATGTTGGTCGGAGTGGATGTGGACGGATCTCACAGGTGTGTCTCCGACAGAATCGCATGTTGAAGCGAAGCACACCTGGCATCATCATGTGACCTGCTACCTGGGCGTGGAGAAGGTCTTCAATTTTTTTGTTGGATTCTTTCGTGAAACCCGGGTCCTTGTTCTTAGGATTGCGAGCCCTGTCTGTTGCGCTCCCGGGGAATAGTGTTGCGTGTTAGCGTGCCTATCCGTGGTTTCGTGAAGAGTAAGATGTGAACTTTTTCCCCGCATGGTGTATCGGGTTTTATTTTTGTTTTTTTAAGGGAGGAAAACAAATCTGGACCACTCCGGCTTGTTCAATCACTACTCTGAAGGTAAGATGAAAGATAATTGTCACTCGTTGTCACAATAGCCAGTCCGAACGTGATATTTGTGGTCCGTTAAAAAATAAATACACATGGATTATAAAATGCCAGTGATTGCATCTGGTGTAGCTAAACACTGCAACTATTTTTGGGAAGAGTGCAATCTACCTCGCTACAATCAGCGCAGACTGCCGTCGCCCGCTTCCGTACAGTTCGCTCCGGGAATACCGTGCAGCTCCCGGGATGCGCTCTCGTGTCCTCGGCACGCGGTGGCACTTTCCACTTTCAAACTTTGAGCTTTAAAAGAACGTAGGCGGTGATGTGAAAGGCAGACGTGTGCTAAACTATACGCCTTGTTAGTCGATCGATGGTCCGATTTGGTTTTTATCCGTCGGAAATGAGAACATGACGTGGTAGGTAGCCTATAGGTACTGTAACCGTTATGCACAGACGTTCAGATATTTTTTTCAGCGGAGAGCTTGAAGGCAGTGACTCGAGTGTGTACACGGAGTGTTGTGTGTAGCCTACATTGGATTAGACTACTGTGGCAGATGGCATACTTGCTGTTCTTTGTAATCGAAGCGTAAATACCAGTGTATTAATATTTAGGCTATTGATGGAAACTAGTTGTCGGGCGTAGGCTAGCCGATACTACTAAAGTCCACGATTAATTTCTCGAACAAAATGGAATGATGTTGCATGTTGCTGTAACTAGAACACTGTTTTCACTGATCGTCTTTTGCATTGTTTTCTTGTGAACAGAATTCGCGATTGGCTGCTGTAGCCTCAACACGGTTCTGCTCGCAGTGTAATCAAAGTGTTTGTATTTTTCCATTGGATGTTATGGAGCCGGCGTTGTGCTGTGGGGACACAGTGTAATTGTTAAATGGCTCGCTGGTATTGTTGGATTAATGACAAGTGAATCACGGCGCTCCCGCTCAAGGGCGGGCGTGCTCCTGTATGTAGGCTATGTGCATTTGATCTTGTGTCGTGGAACGGTGTGGCGGGGGTACATAATCCACCCCGCACGGCGCAGAGAACAGAGTGCTTTAATCAGTCTCAACAGATTAGTTTTGCTTGAGAATCCGAGTGTATTTAAAGTTTCAGAAAATGAGAGAGATCAGTTGTTACTAGCCTTTGATATTTAAGTATTGCTCAATGTGAGGCATGTTTTTATAACATAGCCTAGTATGGCAATACGAAATTTAGTGTTTTGTCATGATGCCATGGTGGCAAATTCAATTGAGAGAGAGAATATCTTATGTCCTATGGCTTCTGGTGACTCTGTTAGCAGTTTCACGGTTTTGTTTGGTATTCGCGCAAAGCACGGGCACAATGGCTTTATTCATGCGAGTCCACGATCTCTTGATCGGCCTTGTCAGTCCGTACCGGGCTGTCCCGGCACCGGCCCGATATCCTACGCGTAACTGTACAGCCTTGTCTTCCTTTAGAACTGTGTCTCCCCCCCCCCCCCCCCACATCCTGTAAACGCGACGCGGGGACGCAGCATCCGGGCGGGCAGGATAATCCTCATTAAATGACAAACGGTTCTCCCGCCGGGGGCGCGCGGGCAGGCTGCGCGCGGGATTAAAGAATAGCCTGTCCCCGTGCGGTGGGCGGGAGCGGGCCGGCCCGGTGTGGCCCCCGACTCTTCCCCAAAACACCCACTAATCCTGGAATGGGCCATGTGCCCGAAGAAGAGCCATCTGTTCACCGGAGACTCACGGGAGGCGATTCAGAACCGTTCTCCAACCATCCATCTCTCCAAAAATTATATTTTTTCTGCTTTCATATCTGCATGTTAAATATTAATAAATAATTATTCTGCATATTGTCCACACAGACGAGAGATATGATGCCTTGGATTTTTCATAGATGTGCTTTTGTGTTAGCTATTTTTTTCTTTTTTTTTGTGTGAAAGCGGATATTTCCGCCTGGGTGCCATAATGTCTAAGCCGAGTAATAATAGCTAAACCTGCGAGCGTTTCTGGAGTTAGCGGTGTGCTCGGCTCCTAGAGGGAGGACAACAAAGCTCTTATTATCTTTCAATTACAACTTAGAGCCCCGAGCAGCACAGTGTCAGAGCCCAGAGCAGCACAGTCTTAGAGCCCAGAGCAGCACAGTCTTAGAGCCCAGAGCAGCACAGTCTTAGAGCCCAGAGCAGCACAGTGTCAGAGCCCAGAGCAGCACAGTCTTAGAGCCCAGAGCAGCACAGTCTTAGAGCCCAGAGCAGCACAGTCTTAGAGCCCAGAGCAGCACAGTGTCAGAGCAGCACAGTCTTAGAGCCCAGAGCAGCACAGTCTTAGAGCCCAGAGCAGCACAGTCTTAGAGCCCAGAGCAGCACAGTGTCAGAGCCCAGAGCAGCACAGTCTTAGAGCCCAGAGCAGCACAGTCTTAGAGCCCAGAGCAGCACAGTCTTAGAGCCCAGAGCAGCACAGTGTCAGAGCCCAGAGCAGCACAGTCTTAGAGCCCAGAGCAGCACAGTCTTAGAGCCCAGAGCAGCACAGTGTCAGAGCCCAGAGCAGCACAGTGTCAGAGCCCAGAGCAGCACAGTCTTAGAGCCCAGAGCAGCACAGTGTCAGAGCCCAGAGCAGCACAGTCTTAGAGCCCAGAGCAGCACAGTGTCAGAGCCCAGAGCAGCACAGTCTTAGAGCCCAGAGCAGCACAGGGTCAGAGCCCAAGCCCCTGCCCAATAAAGAAATATCCCAGAATAATTCTGCATTGCAAGACTTCCCCCCCAGAACTGCACGAATTGCAAGAACTTGCAAGACTTCCCCATCCCCCCCCCCCTCCCCATAGTCGTTGTGCAACAGGCTGTATGGCCGTCCGGTTGTGGGGGAGATGAGCACACGGAGACCTGCAGAATGCACAGAGCTGCAAGTCAGCCCGGCGTTCCCCTTTAAAAGGAGCTCCAGCGTGGATGTCGTAGCTCCTGGAGCTTCAGGCAGCCCAGGTGTGGCGCGAGGGCCTGACTCACAGTACTCATCATAGGGGTGTTAGCCCAGAGTGCCTCTGGCCATCCAGTCATCCCCCTCCTGCTTCTGTCTGCCCGCACAGCCCCCAACTCTGAGCCACTCTGCCCCCCCCGCCCTCACTGCGGATGACCTATACCTTAAAAAGGAAGAAGAAGAGTGCCCTGTGTGTTCTACTGAAGGGTCCAGTTGTGTGATTTGGGGGAGGTGCTGAAGTAAGGGTTTTACTGAGTGCAACATGTGACCTGGTTTTTGGTCGTTTCGGGAAGGGTGAGTCAGCGCCTGTGTGCCTGCTGGGATTGTGTCAGTTATGGTGGAGGTGTTTTTGTTTGGGGGGGGGGGGGGGGGGGGGGAATTAACCTCAGACCCCCACGGGGCTTTTGTTTGTCCTCATTCCGGAGTTCTGCGGGCTGTGACTGGGAAGCGGATACCTCACGCTCCGGTCTCTCCCGGAATCTCAAACTCCCGTCTGCAGTCTGCAGTCTGGGCGGGGCTGGCGCTGGCGCTGGGTTGATTGGGTGTCCCTGTCCTCACACCTCGTTTCCCAAGCCCTGATTGGCTGCTGAGAGAATGGGAGGTGCTGAAGCCAGCCAGTCTGTGATCCCCCCCACCCCGCCTCACCTCAACCGGGCTCTGACCCCCCCCACCCCGCCTCACCTCAACCGGGCTCTGAGCCCCCCCCACCCCGCCTCACCTCAACCGGGCTCTGAGCCCCCCCCCCCGCCTGCGCTAACGAAGCCACGGGGGTCTGGAGGTGAGATCACACTCATTCTCTCCGCCGCTAACGAGCAGCTGTCAAACCACCAGATCCCTCCCCCTGTCCCTATCACCCACGGCAACCCCACACCTCATCCCCCACAGCTCTGAGTTCAGCTCCCCCCCAGGGCCCAGACCATAGGGGTGGCACATCCACCATCTCCCAGAAAACCCCCGGAACCGAGCTGTGATCTCCACGGGCCTGGGCTTGAGACGGCTTGTCCCGGGAGCGAGGAACACCAACCCCCCAACCCCCCCAACCCTCGCTCTCACACACACACACACTCTCACACACACACACACACACTCACACACTCTCACACACACACTCTCGCTCTCACACACACTCTTGCTCTCACACACACTCTTGCTCTCACACACACTCTCGCTCTCACACACACACACTCACCCACCCACCCACCCACACACACACACTCACACACACACACACACACACACACACACACACACACACACACTCTCACAAAAAAAAAAAATCATTTATCTGGGCCTTTTTTGTGGACGAGGTAATAAAAACAGAGTTTATCCTCAAAGCTGCAGCTCGGCTGTAAGTGGGAAAGCTGTTCCAGTCCTGGCTAATGCCAGGGGAGTGCGGGCGATTTAAAGCGTTCCGGGCGCGGTGTGGCCCGGGAACGCCTCGCAGACGTTTAAAGCGTTCCCGGCGCGTCTTCCCTGCTTTCAGCGCGTAAACGTGACCCCCCCCCTCTCACCGGCGGGAGACGCTTTCACAGGAAATTGATAGATGGTTAATTCATGGGTTTTGGGAACATTGGGAGATCTGGCTGTCTGGAGGAGTGGAGTGATTGAAAACACAACCAGGTATCCCAGGCCTCCGAGGCACCCGCGCACTGTCAGGATTTTCTTTTTTTAATGAATTTATTTTTGAAGCAAGCCTTTCACGCTTTTTTCCCCCGTTTCGGGCGGCTGTGTTAAAAGCGCAGTCACTGGAGGGGCTCATCCTGCCTTGTTTGTTGAGCGGATGCATTCCGTCGCGGCTGAATTATATTAATGAGTCTTTCAGCAGCAGAGCTGATCATTCATTCATTCATTCATTAGGGGCATTGACTTCAGTGGATTAGTACCTGTGTGTGTAGGTGTGTAGGTGTGTGTATGTGTGTGTGTAGGTGTGTGTGTTCTTTGTGTTTGTGTGTGTAGGTGTGTGTGTAGGTGTGTGTAGGTGTGTGTGTTCTTTGTGTGTGTGTGTGTTTTGGGTTATTAATTTAACAGTGGAATTGGCCCCCAGCCAGACCTGGGGCTAAGCTTTGAGGATGGGGGGGCGGGGGGGGGCGGGGGGGGGGCGGGGGGGGGGCGGGGTGAGGTGTGACAGGTGCAGGAGGACTTGTCGCTATGGCAACAGGTGGAGATGAAGGTCACTGGCACCAGGACCATGGGGGGCCAGTGGGGGTGGGGGGGGGACTGGCTCGAAAAGGCCATTGAGTACATGTCCTGATTTTTCTTTGTGGTTAAACAAAGAGTTATGAATTTGGTGTCTGTCTGTATGCCTGTGTGTCTGTATGCCTGTGTTTCTGTGTGTCAGTGTGCCTGTGTGTCTGTGTGACTGTCTGGGGATACAGGAGTTTGTGTTCATGTGAGCTCCGATCTGTCTGTGTGTCTGTGTGTCTGTATGCCTGTGTGTCTGTGTGTCTGTGTTTCTGTGTGTCTGTGTGCCTGTGTGTCTGTGTGACTGTCTGGGGATACAGGAGTTTGTGTTCATGTGAGCTCCGATCTGTCTGTGTGTCTGCATGTTTGTATGTGTGTTGGTACACCTGTATTTGACAGAGCATGTCTGCATTTTTGCGCCTGTGTATGTGCATGTGTATGTTCTGTGTGTGAGTGTGTGAGTGTGTGAGTGTGTGAGTGTGTGAGTGTGTGAGTGTGTGAGTGTGTGAGTGTGTGAGTGTGTGAGTGAGTGAGTGAGTGAGTGAGTGTGTGAGTGAGTGAGTGTGTGAGTGAGTGAGTGAGTGAGTGTGTGAGTGTGTGAGTGAGTGTGTGAGTGAGTGAGTGAGTGAGTGAGTGAGTGAGTGAGTGTGTGAGTGAGTGTGTGAGTGAGTGTGTGAGTGAGTGTGTGAGTGAGTGTGTGAGTGAGTGTGTGAGTGTGTGAGTGTGTGAGAGAGAGAGAGTGTGTGAGTGTGTGAGGATGCTGGGTGTGTGAGTGTGTGAGTGTGTGAGTGTGTGAGTGTGTGGGGCTGTGGGAGTGTGAGGGTGTGAGGTTGTGAGGGTGTGGGGGTGTGGGGGTGTGGGGGTGTGGGGATGTCTTAGCGTGGGGGTGTGAGTGTGTGAGTGTGTGAGGATGCTGGGTGTGTGTGTATGTGTGTGTGTGTGAGGATGCTGGGTGTTAAACTGTAGAATAATGAGTCTGAGAGCTGGAGGTCAGTGGGGCCGATAAGGAGATAAGCATATATCTGCTGCAGAGAGTGTGTGTGGGGGGGGGGGCAGAGAGTGTGTGTGGGGGTGTGGGGATGTGGGGATGTGGGGGTGTGGGAGTGTGGGAGTGTGGGAGTGTGAGGGTGTGAGGGTGTGGGAGTGAGGTTGTGAGGTTGTGAGGTTGTGAGGTTGTGGGGGTGTGGGGGTGTGGGAGTGTGGGGATGTCTTAGCGTGGGTATGTGGGGATGTGGGAGTGTGAGGGCGTGGGGGCGTGGGGGTGTGGGGATGTCTTGGCGTGTGGATGTGGGTATGTGGGTATGTGGGGATGTCTTAGCGTGTGGATGTGTGTATGTGGGGATGTCTTAGCGTGTGGATGTGGGTATGTGGGTATGTGGGGATGTCTTTGCGTGGGGATGTGTGTATGTGGGGATGTCTTAGCGTGTGGATGTGGGTATGTGGGTATGTGGGGATGTCTTTGCGTGGGGATGTGTGTATGTGGGTATGTGGGGATGTCTTAGCGTGTGGATGTGGGTATGTGGGTATGTGGGGATGTCTTTGCGTGGGTATGTGGGTATGTGGGGATGTCTTTGCGTGGGGATGTGTGTTTGTGTGCCGGATCAGGAGCAGCTGCATCTCCTGCTCCGCTGCTTTCGGGCGATAGCGCCTCCGTTAGCGCGGCGCTAACGTGCGGCTGAGAGAGCACCTCTCCCCGGCTCGGTCACCGCGGAAACTCCGTCTGATTCCGGGCCGCGATCTGCTCCCCGCATCGCCACGGCGACGTTCCCAAGCCGCCGCGCATTCCAGAGCCCAGAGCCGCCACGCTCCGGCAGCGTCCCGCTTCCCTTCAGCGCCGAGGCACGGCTTTTCTCACGGAACGCCGGGTCAGAGGTTCTGTGTGGGTCAGGCCCGGCCAGTCCCCGGGGAGTATGAAACAACAACAGGAAAAGAGGGAGAGAAGGGGGGCAGAACAGGGAGGGAGTGAGAGAGAGTGACTTTTAAAACCCCGTTTTTATTAGTCACACAGTCTTCATCCCTTCGCAGCGATCCAAACACAAGCCGTCCGCAGGAGAAAGAGCCCACACCAGAGAAAGAGACGCAGAGAGATCTGAGTCATTATTTGGAAGCTGGCTGGAAGGGGCTGTCTCCCCCCCGGTCTCCGTGGTGACGGGCGGCCCGTGCAATACACATTCCTCTGGGTCCGCGGAGAGCTCCAGGAATGTCAGAAATTCCCATTACCACGGCGACTGCGGAGGGCAGTAGCCTTCCCTTCCTGTGTGGTCAGCACCGCCAGGCCCAACTGTTTCTGTTAATGTGTATATTATTATTCTTTTCTATTCATTCATTTGTGAAGTGCCTTTAAAACTATTTAAAAAGCAGTATGTAGCCAGCATAAGATTCTTTGGGGGGGAAGGGGGGCAGTGCAAACTAATGCTAATATTAACACTAATGTTGACACTAATGCTATTGTTAATGCTAATGCTAAAGCTGATGTTAACGCTAATGTTAATGCTGATGTTAACACTAACGCTAATGCTAAAGCTGATGTCAACACTAACGCTAATGTTAACGCTAATGCTAAAGCTGATGTTAACACTAATGCTAATGTTAACGCTAATGCTAAAGCTGATGTTAACACTAACGCTGATGTTAGTGCTAATGCTAAAGCTGATGTTAACACTAACGCTGATGCTAAAGCTGATGCTAAAGCTGATGTTAACACTAACGCTGATGCTAAAGCTGATGTTAACACTAACGCTGATGTTAATGCTAGTGCTAAAGCTGATGTTAACACTAACGCTGATGTTAACACTAACGCTGGAGCTGATGTTAACACTAACGCTAAAGCTGATGTTAACACTAACGCTGATGGTAACACTAACGCTGGAGCTGATGTTAACACTAATGCTAAAGCTGATGTTAACACTAACGCTGATGTTAGTGCTAATGCTAAAGCTGATGTTAACACTAATGCTGATGGTAACACTAACGCTGGAGCTGATGTTAACACTAACGCTGGAGCTGTGTGTCAGCGGTACGTTCTGTCTCTGTGCGCTAGCGGCACCTCCTGGTGTAAGGAGAGTGATGATGTCAGTCGCTAATCCTCGATGATTCACCCGCCAACTGCCAAAAAGCGCGCAGGCCGCTCGATATGTCCTGCTGTTATCGGTGGCTTCTGTAAACATGGCCTGAGGGGCGTATGTGTGGGCTTGTTTTGTGAGCTCGTGTCTCTGTGTGCGATACGCCCCCCCTCCCCGCCCCCGTCAAACCATGGCCTTCGTTTGCAGGGTGCTGGCGTAGCGCCTGGATCCTTCCCTCTAAACTTTAAACTTTGATTTTGCCGCTGCTCCTTTGCCTCCGTTTTCAACTCCAGCCAAGTCCTTTCCCAGAATTCCCGCTGTTTACATCAACATGGAATAAGATGGCCGCCTTTTAATCTGAACCAAATGTCGTGCCACTTTTATATAAAGGAATGACATCAGCCTGTCCCTGATTCCTGAAGGCACAGTGTGTGTATATTTCTGTGTTGTGTGTGCTTGTATATTTGTGTGTATGTATATATGTGTGTGTTTATATATTTGTGTGTATGTGTCTGTGTGTGTCTGTATGTGTCTGTATGTGTCTGTATGTGTCTGTGTGTGTCTGTGTGTGTCTGTGTGTGTCTGTGTGTGTCTGTGTGTGTCTGTGTGAGAGTCTGGCCTGCACGCTGAATGGTGGCATTGATCCTCCCTCAGCCCTTTAATTACAGTGATTAGCTGGAAAAGAGCTGCAGCCGGGGTCGGGGAACTTTATTACGGGAGTCCTGTCACACATGGCGCTCGCGGAAAACCCGCCAACTGCCCCGGCAGCGTGATGTTTACACCGCGCCGGCTGCCAGATTGGACCTCCGACTCGCGGCTCTCTCCAGACTTTTACATTTTTTATCCGTGCGTTCTTTCTGGAGCGGGAGTTAGAGAGCGAGAGGCAAGCTGCTCCGTCTGGTGGTCTCTGTGTTCACCGCCTCTCTGACCGATTCCAAAACAACGTGGAGAAGAAGAAACCAGGCAGGCTCCTGTGTTTGTTGCTCTGAGTTGAAATGAGAGTTGGGTAAGTGCAGTTGTGCGCCCAAACTGTTCTGTGAGAGCGTTCTGGAGCCGGGATAATCACGGTTCTGTGGAATACCTGTGTTTCTGGAGCAGAACTATTACACAAGAGGAGAAGCACTCTCCTTTGCCCTTAGGTCCACTCACACACAGAACCAGAATGCGTTCTGGACTGGGCTGAAGGACAGGCCTCTTCCTCTTGTGTAATAGTTCAGTCTCTGGTCAGAGAATAGCTGCGTCGTTCAGTTTTGCTTCCCCGTTTGAACTCCCTGCTGTCTGCATTTCACATTTGTTGTGGTTTCACAGCTAATTAGTCATCAGCGGGAGCTGTGTTTCTCTTTATAGGGAGAACGGCTGGATCAGAGTGGAGAATGGTTGGATCAGAAGGGGAATCACTAGTTCTGGGTTAAAGTGCTGGTTGGGTGGTGTTTGTTAGCTGTATGGAGTTGTGGAGAACGGTTTTGTTTTCTGGACGCAGTGATATGGGAGTGTGAGAGTGAGAGTGTTGTGTTTAGGGTCCTTGTTGTTGTCACGGCGACGGGAAGTTGCTCAAGCAGCTCCTCCTGACCTGAGACATGTTCCAGCTGCCCTATCAGAACATGACCCTGTATCCATGGCGATAAGGACAACCCTGAGGGGAGCTGTCAGGCCTATCTCCCAGCATTCCCTGGGGCAGAGAGGCCAGTGGGGGGGCGCGGCTACTGGAAATGGTGAAACGGCCTCTGTCAGGCAATCAGCCTGCCCCCTCTCCCGCCACTTCAGATGTGGGCCGTCGTGTGGTGTATTCAGCTAAAGTGCTCCGTAAACACTCACTAATCAAAGTGGTCCCCTAAAAATAAACCACCTTGTCGTGGGTCAGTTGGTTTTACATGGAAACAGCTCCTGGTTGTGTGTGTGTGAGAGAGAGTGAGAGAGTGAGAGAGTGAGAGAGAGCGAGAGAGAGTGAGAGAGTGAGAGAGTGAGAGAGAGCGAGAGAGAGTGAGAGAGTGAGAGAGTGAGAGGCAGTTGAGCCTATTTTTGCTGTGTGTGTGTGCGGTTGTGCGCACGCTGTTCTTCTAATTAGCGATCGCTTTCAGTTTAAAAGAAACAAGGCTGTCTTTCATCGTAAGGAGTAGTAGGACTGTCTTTGTCTGTCTTTTTGTTCTGTCAGAGTCCAGTTGCACACATTCTGTCTGCTGTGAATTTAATCCAAACTCCCCAGGCTAGAACCATACTACACAAACCAACCCCCCCCCCCGCACACCTTCTCCCGATCGCCACGGATCTCAGAGCTCCTCAAAACACAATCTGTCAGCTGATCAATAATGCCATGTCTGTGAGCAGGCTTGTTTGGGTCCATTCTCAGCCCAGAATTTACCTCTGTCTCTGTCTCTGTCTCTGTGTGTGGTGTGTGTTGGGGTGAGGTGTGTGTTGGGTTATGGTGTGTGTGAGAGTCGGGGTGTGTGTGTGTGTGTGTGTGTGTGTGGGGGGGGTGTAAATGGTAAATGGTTGACATTTATATAGCACCTCTATCCAAAGCGCTGTACAATTGATGCTTTTCATTAACCTTTTCACACACCAACGGCGATTGGCTGCCATGCAAGGTACCAACCAGCTCCATGGTGTGGTATGTGTGTGTGTGGTGTGGGGTGTGTTGTGTGCGCATGTATGTGTGTGTGTGTGTGTGTGTGTGTGTGTGTGTGTGTGTGGGGTGTGGTGTGTGTGCGCACGCATGTATGGGTTATGATATGTTTATATGTGTGTGTGTGTGTGTGTGTGGCATCCCCCTGGCCTTCCGGAACTCTGCGGGGCCTGGCACACGCTACACGCTACACGCTACACTGGGGGTCATGGTCACGCCTCAAGGACACACACCTGGCGCGCGGTTCGACCCGCTCTTCTTCAGATGAATATTCACTTTTATTATTTATTACTTTCATTCCCAGTGAAGGAAGTTTTAATTTCATTTAATTTATATTCCCACCGGGGAGTTTTCTGCCTCATGCTTACTACGTTGTGCATTCAGGTCTGGTGTTTGCTCTTCTGATACTCTGTAGAAAGGGCCACACAAATAAAACTGAACTGAACTGAGTTGAATATGTTTTTTAATTTAAGAATGGTTTGAAAGAACCCAATTTGCCTGATGTAGCTAAGGGACGTTCTGTGTTTTGAAATAGCACACACACACACACACACATACACACACTCTCTCTCTCGCACACACACACACACACACACACACACACACACACACACACACACACACACACACACACACACACACACTCACACGCACACGCACACGCACACGCACACGCACACGCACACACATACACATACACACACGCACACTCTCACACACATACACACACATACACACACGCACATGCACACACACACACACACACACATTCTCTCGCATGCACACACGCACACGCACACGCACACTCACACTCTCACACACATACACATACACACACTCACACACACAGACACAGACACACACATACACACACGCTCACTCACTCTCTCCCTCACACACACACAGTGTTTGTCTCCATACGGGAGCTGTGTGTCTCCAGCATTGGGGGCTGGATGGCGTGTAATCGGGGTGCAGAGTGTTTCCCATCAGAGGCGGATTGTGGGGGGAGTTGGCTCGGAATGGCGAATGTCAGTTCCATTAAGCGGCTGACTGTCACTGGAGCTGCCGGTGCCCAAACCTGCCCCCCCCTGCAGCTGATGCCTCCGGCCCCCCCCTGCAGCTGATGCCTCCGGCCCCCCCCCGGCCTGGTCCCACTCCCTCTCGCCTCGGCTAAACACAAGAGACGGCCATGACACGCTTTTACCCAGACTCCCTTTCAGCGCGGATCTCAGCGCTCCGCTCTGCCTCTCCCCCGGCGGAAACCTGCGGGCCCGCACAGACAGAGAGGCTCATGGGAGCGCCCCCCCCCCCCTTCCCATGGCAACAATCCCATGCCTTTCTGAAGCTGCTTGAGAAAGTGCGTAATTGTCAATACGTTGAGTTTCTGATACGCACTTCCCTTCATAATGAATTGGATGGCTGAACAGTGCCCCTCCCTCTCTGTTTCTGTCCTTCTGCAGTAGAGCTGCCGACTTTACGCTGTTCGTGCCGTAATAGCCAATCAGGGGCTTAATTAATGATGCCAGTTTGGACTGTTATTCCCCGGCTCGGAGCCTGACCGTGTGCCAGGCGCGCTGGATTGATTGAGAGTGATTTGTTCTGCACAGTTGTAATTATTTGTTGCGTTTGACATTTAATTTCAGGGACTGTTTTATTTATTTATGACATTCCCCCCCCCCACTCATCAGCATTCTGCTCATTTTTCTGCAGGTTTGTTTACGGCGTTGTGTAAATGTGCCGTAAATACTGGCCATGCTGTTCTGGGCGCTAAACCAGACACTGCTGATCTGGGGCCCAGTGCTAACCCACACTGTGCTGCTCTGAGTGCTAACCCACACTGTGCTGCTCTGAGCCCAGCGCTAACCCAGACTGTGCTGCTCTGAGCCCAGTGCTAACCCACACTGTGCTGCTCTGAGCGCTAACCCACACTGTGCTGCTCTGAGCCCAGTGCTAACCCACACTGTGCTGCTCTGAGTGCTAACCCACACTGTGCTGCTCTGAGTGCTAACCCACACTGTGCTGCTCTGAGTGCTAACCCACACTGTGCTGCTCTGAGTGCTAACCCACACTGTGCTGCTCTGAGTGCTAACCCACACTGTGCTGCTCTGAGCGCTAACCCACACTGTGCTGCTCTGAGCGCTAACCCACACTGTGCTGCTCTGAGCCCAGTGCTAACCCACACTGTGCTGCTCTGAGTGCTAACCCACACTGTGCTGCTCTGAGTGCTAACCCACACTGTGCTGCTCTGAGTGCTAACCCACACTGTGCTGCTCTGAGCGCTAACCCACACTGTGCTGCTCTGAGCCCAGCGCTAACCCAGACTGTGCTGCTCTGAGTGCTAACCCACACTGTGCTGCTCTGAGCCCAGCGCTAACCCACACTGTGCTGCTCTGAGTGCTAACCCACACTGTGCTGCTCTGAGCCCAGCGCTAACCCACACTGTGCTGCTCTGAGTGCTAACCCACACTGTGCTGCTCTGAGCCCAGCGCTAACCCACACTGTGCTGCTCTGAGTGCTAACCCACACTGTGCTGCTCTGAGCCCAGCGCTAACCCACACTGTGCTGCTCTGAGTGCTAACCCACACTGTGCTGCTCTGAGCGCTAACCCACACTGTGCTGCTCTGAGCCCAGCGCTAACCCACACTGTGCTGCTCTGAGTGCTAACCCACACTGTGCTGCTCTGAGTGCTAACCCACACTGTGCTGCTCTGAGTGCTAACCCAGACTGTGCTGCTCTGAGTGCTAACCCACACTGTGCTGCTCTGAGTGCTAACCCACACTGTGCTGCTCTGAGCCCAGCGCTAACCCACACTGTGCTGCTCTGAGCCCAGCGCTAACCCACACTGTGCTGCTCTGAGTGCTAACCCACACTGTGCTGCTCTGAGCCCAGTGCTAACCCACACTGTGCTGCTCTGAGTGCTAACCCACACTGTGCTGCTCTGAGCGCTAACCCACACTGTGCTGCTCTGAGCGCTAACCCACACTGTGCTGCTCTGAGCCCAGTGCTAACCCACACTGTGCTGCTCTGAGCCCTAACCCACACTGTGCTGCTCTGAGCCCAGCGCTAACCCACACTGTGCTGCTCTGAGTGCTAACCCACACTGTGCTGCTCTGAGCCCAGTGCTAACCCACACTGTGCTGCTCTGAGCGCTAACCCACACTGTGCTGCTCTGAGCCCAGCGCTAACCCACACTGTGCTGCTCTGAGTGCTAACCCACACTGTGCTGCTCTGAGTGCTAACCCACACTGTGCTGCTCTGAGCGCTAACCCACACTGTGCTGCTCTGAGCGCTAACCCACACTGTGCTGCTCTGAGCGCTAACCCACACTGTGCTGCTCTGAGCCCAGCGCTAACCCACACTGTGCTGCTCTGAGCGCTAACCCACACTGTGCTGCTCTGAGCCCAGCGCTAACCCACACTGTGCTGCTCTGAGCGCTAACCCACACTGTGCTGCTCTGAGCGCTAACCCAGACTGTGCTGCTCTGAGCGCTAACCCACACTGTGCTGCTCTGAGCCCAGCGCTAACCCACACTGTGCTGCTCTGAGTGCTAACCCACACTGTGCTGCTCTGAGCCCAGTGCTAACCCACACTGTGCTGCTCTGAGTGCTAACCCACACTGTGCTGCTCTGAGTGCTAACCCACACTGTGCTGCTCTGAGCCCAGCGCTAACCCACACTGTGCTGCTCTGAGCGCTAACCCACACTGTGCTGCTCTGAGTGCTAACCCACACTGTGCTGCTCTGAGTGCTAACCCACACTGTGCTGCTCTGAGCCCAGCGCTAACCCACACTGTGCTGCTCTGAGTGCTAACCCACACTGTGCTGCTCTGAGTGCTAACCCACACTGTGCTGCTCTGAGTGCTAACCCACACTGTGCTGCTCTGAGCGCTAACCCACACTGTGCTGCTCTGAGTGCTAACCCACACTGTGCTGCTCTGAGTGCTAACCCACACTGTGCTGCTCTGAGCGCTAACCCACACTGTGCTGCTCTGAGCGCTAACCCACACTGTGCTGCTCTGAGCCCAGCGCTAACCCAGACACAGCCCTTGGGTCTCCTCTGTGCAGCTCCTCCTGCTGCCCTCTCTCACCGACCCGCCACTCTGCTACCAGAGCAAAGCATTGTGGGAGTTTGAGTTGTCCGTTCCGGGGTGTGTGTCGTGTTCATGGCTGAGGGGGAGTTTGTTGTTTTTACCGTAGTGTTGTAGTGTGTTCAGGGTGTTTTAAGAATGTGCGTAATTACGCACACACCCCCCCCCCTGCTGTGAACAGGTAATATCTGTGTAATGTCTTCTTCTGCCATTCCGTCATGTTGTTGTTTTGTTTAAAAATATTTTGCCGTCAACATTGTTCTTTTTAAAGCACAAAGACAAAAGTGGTGTATTTCTTGCCAGCTGTTCTTCTTTTTTACTTCTCCAAATTCTGTCAGGAATTTAAAAACCCTTTTTTCTTTCTTGCAAAGAAACCAATTAAGAATGTGCGTATTCCCAGCGAGTGAGGCCTTAATTAAGAGCAGAATGTGGTGTTTTTAACACTGAGTCACTCTCTCCTGGGTGAGAGCCTGCTGCGTTTCCACATGGCTCTCTTTGCCATTTGCTTTGGGAGGGGGTGGTGTTGTGGAGGGGGAGGAGGATGGAGGCTGCACCAGATGAACCAGGGCCAGTCACAGAGCACCAGATCACCATCACCAAATGAGCCATCTGGGCTCAGCTGTGCTTTAATGTGAGGGAGCTGAGCTTGTTGATGTGAAGTTGCAGGTTCAAATCAACAGGTGGGAGACATTGCCATTTTGCCTCAGAGGCGTTCCTTCCTCTTTTTAGATCTGCAGTTAGAAAGGTTCCCCAGGTAATAACATCCGCTAAGCGAATATGAAAAAAAAAGAAAAGAAAAGAAAAGAAAACTATTCCAGAAAAGTATTCCAGTCTTAGCAGCCTGTCAAAAAATAATGTAGAAACCAAAGAAATATAAATAAATAAATAGTTGAAATGTCTGGTGTTAACGGCGCAGAAATGTGAGAGATATTTTTGGAGGGGAAACGTGAGCAGCGGAGTTTTGCTATTAGTCGCGCTAGCTCTGCGCGAGAGGGCCGGGAGAGGAATGCGGGTCTGTGAGCGCGGAGGCGGTAAATGGAGAGCGGTTTTCGCCGTGGTTCCGCTGATGAGAACGTCAGAAGCCCGAGTCCGATATTCAAACCGCTCCGTGGAGAATGTGGGTTCTCTCTCCAGCTCGTTTAACAGCACACTTTCTGCTGGAGCGATTCGGCTCCCGGGTGGTCGCGCTGTAGGAAGCGCGGGCGTTTGCGGGGAAACCCCGTTCCTGGCCGGTTGTATCCGCTTGTGCCAGCTTCCAGACCGGGCTTCAGCTCTTAATGTTTTAATTGGCGGTTGGCCTCCAGTGATTTATGTAATTTGACATTCATGTGCGTGTATCGA